>NC_057801.1:366126155-366157588 GCF_018294505.1 Triticum aestivum | reverse complement strand
ACACACCTCGGGAAAGCCTCAATCCCTGGCCTTGTGGCATATCCGTCCTCGCGCGATGCTCTTGAACGAGCTTGCAGGCACTACACCTCTGGGGCTTTCTAGTCCTACAACACCAAGGGCGCCACTGAGGCCTAGCAACCCCGGGTCACCTCTTGGCAAGGCGTGCTCCTGCGGCACGGAAGTTCACCGTAGGAACCCTAAGAGAAGTTATCCCAATCACAATCGATGGCAACACGAGTATCAAAAGGCCACATAGAAACAATAACATAACGGCGCAAGCGCCATAGTCCATTGCACGCCCTAGTAGGGCCTCCTACTTCTTTTTTTGCAGTAGAAAGAAAGGAACAAAAGCAAGTACGCGACGACGGCAACTCGAGAGGCCCGTCCCTAGCGGTGCTCGGGCTCACCCGGAGTCCTCCTCCCGCTTCACCGAGGCGTGGCGGCGATGAAACTCGTCTCCCCTCCCGGACCGAGCTCGGCGATGTGGTGGCTCGGTGGGGACGTCATCGCTGGAGCTTTCCGTGGAGGAAGAGCCGCCACTGCTAGAGGTGGCATAACCATCGCCAAGGGCGAACTCATAGCTAGCAACGACGCCGGCCCTCCGTCCGCTGTCATCATCACCATCGTCGTCGCTGTCGCTCTCTGGGCAGCACCCGAAGCGCGGGCCGTCCTCCCCGAAGATCCTCACATAGAGGGTTGCAACACCATCGTACCTGAAGTGGAGGGTGCACCTCCCATGCAGGTCCCGTGCGCTGGCAAACGACTGCCACCCGCAGTTCAGGAACACGTTGCCGGCGGCCGTGACCTCAGCCTCTACCCATGGGGCCTTGTTGCAACAACCATCAGCCTTAAGCCAGAAGCCACCACCCCCCTGGCCAGCAGCACGCTCGTGAAGGAGTGCGGGAGCTGGAGCCAGGCGCCTGCAGGCCTCTCCGCCCATACCGCAAACTCTGGGGGTCCGTCGGCTGAGTGGGACCGCGGCCGAACGGCCACTGCGCACCTCACCTCCTCATAACGGCTCCCCCGACCGCGTCGACTCCCGCCGCAGGAAGATGTGCTCCCAAGACCGCTAGAGGGAGCGCCAGCCTTTGAGGGAGGACGCCCACGCCCACGGTGAGCCGCTGCCTATGTCACAACATACTTGCGGAGGCGCCCGCGACCCCTCTTGGGCGGGGGCGAGTCCGGTCCCTCCTTGGGGGCCTTCCCTTTCTCCGCGGCGGAGAACCTCCTCGTCAGCGCTATGGATGCTCTAGTGAGATGGAGCGAGAAGAAGGAGAAGCAAGGGGCGAGAAGACGAAGATGGGCAGGCGGCTCCGCCCCCTCTCACATTTATAGCCGAAGGGAGGCTAATCGCCGGCCTCCCACGATCTCGAGTAATGATGGCTTTCACTGCATGCAGCAGGCAGTTTTCAAGTTGAACGGTTGCAAAGGCAGCATGGGGAAGCGGAGACACCCATGTCCTATCAAACATGATGCGTCAACTCAGTTCGCAGGTTATTGGGGCCCACGATGCTCCGCACTTGCCCTTTGGCTTTGCCTCGAAGCCAAGTGCGAGCGCGCCTTGGGCCCGGGGGCTATTGTCGGCGTTTTGGGAACCAGGGTACCCAGACTTGCCTGCCTGCGGCCCACGGCGTGCCTCCATCAATAGCCTAGTACGACCCATCATCAGCATCGACAAGTCAAGACCTTCGCGAGGGGACAAGCCTCGCGGAGACATCAAGACCTCCTGAAGGAGCGACCTCCCCAGGTGACCTCCTGAGGAGCGGAGATTTCTATGTAAGCACTCACCTCATGAGGCTAAGGTGATGCCAGCCATGACAACCAAGGCCAAGCATGTGCCAGCGGGTGCATAGCGGCATGTTTCCACTTTGGTGCTAAGGAGGCAAGCGCAGGTGCAGAGTCCTAAGGAATCAACCAAAGGTTACCGTTTGCGTGCAACAAGACCAGGACCGCCAGAATGGCAGGATGGATGTCATCGTCTAGCCGACCACGACGTCATGATCAGCAGCTTTGTAGGCGAAGACCACCTTTCGTCAGGATAAGATCTACTACTTGTCCCCCTTCAAAATTGGCCACTGTGGGATCCCTTCCCGCCTAAGTTTTAGGGAAAGAGGACCGAGGCCACTATAAGTATAGCCTAGCGACCACTGTAGCCAAGGGTCGAGTCCCAAAGAGATAGCTCCCCGAAAGCTACCACCATGACAAGAACAAGCCTCCTGAGGTTGTTCTTCCCCTTGTACTAGTTCATCCTCAGCCCCCGCGAGGCTAATCCACCACAAAGCAGGAGTAGGGTTTTACACAGCAAGGAGGCCCGAACCTGGGTAAACTGCCGCGTCGATTCCTTTCTTGTTCATCGAGCTAGGAAGTGAGAGCAGTGAGTTAGCCGGCTAGAGAGGTTGAGTTCTTTGCACACGCCCCAGAGTTCAAACCTTTCTTGGGTCTGCAGAGACCGGAATTTGACAAAACCAAACATTAGCTGAGCATCACATTGCACAATAGAACATACTCCTAATAGAAGATCAGACAGTTAACCAAACCAATCATGCTTAACAACTTGGAAATGTAGCAATTGTATTTGTTTCTCATGTATTTAGTACAACCTTCGATTTATTTCTCACATGGTATACAATAACAGAATGCACCCACAACAATTGAACATCGCATTGCAGAATTGAACCAAACTATTAACTAAACACTACAACAAATGAACTAAACGTTAGTTGAGCACCACATTGCACAATGTATAACATACTAGAAGATCACATAGTTAACCAAACTAAGCATGCTTGACAACTTGGAAATATAGCAATTATATTTGTTTCTCATGTATTTTGTAAAGATAAATTCGATTCATTTCTCACATGGAAGACAATACAAAATTGCATCCTGAAGAACTAAACATCACATTTGCAGAATTGAACCAAACAGTTAACTGAAGACGACAAATAATTAACCAAACAGTTAATAAGTGAGCACCACATTGCACGACATATAGAACATATACACTAGAGAAACAGATTGCATGGTAAAAGTAGATAGGATAATTCTGTAGGATTTGGTAAGGAAAGGCAGGAGCAGCACATGCAACGGGTAAACCGAGCATGCTTAACCGACATAGATAGCAAACTAAACATAGGTCCTTATAGTGAGCTAATAAGACAAGCTACTCCTCATCGTCGGAGATATCGATGATGATTGGCTCCTTGGACATTGAAGAGGGTGAGGCCTCCACATCGCGGGTGCCCTCGTCATAGTGGTGAGTTGCTTGAGCTGCTTCAGGCACCAACATACTGCCCTCGAGTTGAGGTAAGCACGGGCATGCTGTGAAAACCTCGTAGTATTCATCGAAGGCACCGACGGTGGCCTCGAGGAAAAGCCACGAACTGCCATTTAAAGCAGCCCACTACGTCGCAGCATTGGCATACGAGGCGTCGACAGTGGCCTCGTCGGCCAGGTGCTCCTCCAAGATCTGGGGGTCGGCACGAATGGGAGCCACCGCGACCTCATCTGCGCGTGTGGACGCAATTTGCTTCTCCGCTGCCAAATGCTGCTTGAGCTCATGGCTATACTGCATGCACCATGGCTTAGGGCGGCGCTTAATTGGGCGAGGGGTCGGTGATTTGGGTGGAAGGTGTCGCGCCGGCGGCCGGGGCATGTGGGATGTGGAAGGAGGAGGAGGATGGGGGTCAGGTGTGGATTACCTGCCTGGATCAACGAGGCCGAGCAGCATGAAGGAGGGTCGCTGGTGAGGAGGCGGCGCTGCAAGCAATGAGTGAAGGTTTCAACTTGGAAAGGAAGGCGGAAACATGGGAAATGTGGGGTTTGGTAATGGGGAGGGGGCGGGGAGGTAGATATTTCCGCGGAAGCTAAAAATTATGAATCGTTGCAAAGAAAAAACTAGCGCGCAAACTGACATCAGACACGGTCCCTGATTCAACTGTGTACGATATGTGAACATCACAAACGATTCATATAGCTTAACCCGTGTGTGATGAGTTTGAAAGTCAAAAGTTTTGGTTCAAATTTCCCTGGTTACAATGGTCATCCATGTCATTGCATAATTTGGGTACACAAAGGAGACTACAACACACCCACACTTCTTAATCGAGCAAGTTCAGGAATTAAACATAGCTAGCTGACCTCAACATTACTCCAACAAATTAAAGACCGGTGCTATTAGTTAAACAAAACAAAGAGTACTACTACTGCTGGTGCTCGTCGATCTCCGCTGCCTCCTCCATGTCCAGCTCACGCTCGGAGAGCCCCTGGGGAAGGGCACCATGGCATCCATCACACCATACTCAGCAAGCATCTCGCCATCTGCGCCCGCCATATCTTGTGAAAAGGCCTCCATGAGCTTGGCATGGGTGGCCGTGATCTGGGCTTGGACGGGCTCCGTCGTGGCAAGGTATGCCTCAGAGGAACGGACAGCTGCTCAAGCGCTCTTGGTGATTGCCAACTCTTCAGTCGTGGGTTGCCGACCGTTGTCTTAGAAGCTTCATTCGATTTGTGCAGTGACTGCCATGAACTGGGCGTGGGCGGCCTTCATTAGGGCTTAGGCTGACACTGCAGAACGGAATGCTGCTGTGCCGCTCTCGCCGGTTGCTATCCCCGAGGAAGATGTTGCTGCCGCCACCTGAGAAGCAACAACGGCCGTTTGGGCTGCCTTGGCCGCCCGGTCGCAGATTGTTAGCGCACGCATGGCGGCTGCGGTAACGCTCATGTAGCTTGTTAGCGCGTGCATGGCGGCTGTGGTCGCGCTCTCGCCGAAGTGGGCCACCGAAGTTACCCTCACGACATGGGTCCACGTCCCCATTTTTCATGACCGACGATGATTGGACAACGAAATGATATTTGGGGAGCGAGCTAGTGTGCTTGAGACACCGGCTGTGGACTGTAGCTCATGCACCTTCTCGTGTAAGCCATAGGTGTACTATGCTCAGACGGTGCTCTGAGATATTTTGTGCTACATCTCACACGGTTAGTGATAATAAACTGTGTGCGATCTACTTGATTTTTCATCTTGATTTCAATTATGTAATGGGGTCACAGCGGCAAAGGAGGGTGTTTGAATTGCTAGAACTTTTATCTACAGTGAACATGCAACTATAGGCGTGTCACCAAAAAATGGAACTATTCAGGGTTCATTTGGACATTTTTATACATTAACTTGGTTTTCTAGCCATTTCAGGTGCACAATTCAAAATTAAACTACACGCACATGCTCCGGTGCACCAAAATGGGTTTTAAAATCATATATGTTTCCATGGATTTATGCTTATCTCCCATGCAAGAAATGGGGATGAATTTCGAACACCACGACACCATGGCTCTCCGGCAAACGTTGAGGTACTTGCTTTTGCAATTCTAGTAAATCAAAAACCCATCTGAAATTCATGAACCTTGGCATGTTATCATGGAATGGCATCAACATGCTGGGGTAAAAAATATTGTCCCATTTGGGGCAGGTTATGGTATAACCTTCTCACAAACCAGAGCTTCTCACAAGAAGCCTCATGGTTCTGTTAGGGAAATGTGTCACCTTTGTGGACAAAACGATATTCGTCACCTCTTCTTGCTTTCATTTTATCGGGTGTCAACATAGAACAACAGGAGTGTCGTGTTAAATTTTGGAATTTTTCCGTGATCGTTCGGACATTTTTATACGTTAACTGAGTTTTCTAGGCATTTATGTGCATAATTCAAAATTGAACTACATGCACATGCTCCAGTGCACAAAAACGGGTTGAAAAATCAAATGTGTCCTTGGTTGCAAGTTTAGGTCACATGCAAGAAATGATAATGAATGTCGAACACCTTGCAAACCAGAGCTTCTCACAACAAGCCTGATGGTTTCGGCAGGGAACGTGCCACCTTTGGGGACGAAACGACATTCGTTGCCTCTTCTTGCTTTCAAAATTTTTCTAGTGTCAACATAGAACAACAGGAGTGTTGTGTAAATTATTGGGATTTTTCGGAGTTAGCTTTGACATTTTTATACATTAACTAGGTTTTCAAGGCATTTTATGTGCATATTTCAAATTTGAACTACACACACAAGCTCGAGTGCAAAAAAATGGGTTGGCATATCAAATATGTAAGAAATGGGAATTAATTTCAAACACCAGGGCACTGTTGATTGCTGGCAAAACATTGAGATACTTTGTTTTTTAAATTCTAGTAAATCCAAAACTCGTCTGAAATTTATGAAACTTGGCATGCTATCATGGAATGGCACCGGACCTGTTGTGGTATGTTTCGTGTCCATTTTGAGAGAAGGCGCACTCGAATAACAGCCAACAAAGGCATTTTGAAGCAAATAGCTACCGCTTTAACATCTCAAATGTTTGTGTAATTTAAATCGTGTGCGTTCTGTTAACCATTCATCTCACGCCACATGTCTCTCTTTTAATAGTTATAGGAGGTGCCGTGCGGATAGCTGCTTGACTAAACAGTAGGCGTGCGAGCATAGTCCGATGTGTAGGTTAACCGAGAGGCGTGCAAGCTGTCCTCCAATGCGCAGGTTCACCAGGAAGCGTGCGAGCTGTACCCTACACAGACTCACTCAGAAGCGAGGCCTTTGACTTCCATGGCCGCCGGCCTTGCTCCCATCCTCTCCATTAATGGCGCCCGAGCTGCTGTTTAATACGGGCGGCCTTACTGTTCGCCTCCCATTCCACTCCCTCCAGTAGACCTCCACCAATGCCATGGCGCAGAAGGATCATCTGCCACTAGTCTTACAGTTTGGTGAAGTCGACTCCGAGCTGGAGGAGATAGAAAATAAGGAGGATGGTGCCTCATGGACATGGCCCTGAATGAGCTGGTCGTGGCGGTTGATGCCCCCGCGCCCGTCCCAACTCCCATCCCCGCGGCCGCACCAGTGACCATCCCCATAGCATTGACGGGCTAGTCACCGAGCACTATCGCAGAGCTGGAAGCCGCTGGCATCAGTGAGGTATCCGTGGACCCATGTGAGCTTGTGTACATGCCAGCGCCAGCGCCCGTGCGCATCCATGCACCCGCCATGGCACCGGTCCCCGTGCGTTTGCCTGCACCCGCCACACCTGTGCCCGTGCGCGCGCTCCTCTCAGCAGCATGGGATGCCGCCGTCGACTGCTACTTCGCAGCGCCGCGAGTTGCCGTCCTCCTGCACCCCGCCCGTCGATCGCGTGACGACATGATGTTTGATTTCCATGTGAAGAACATTCTGTGCTGCCTTGAAGACTTCAACAACAACATCCCGGAGGACGACAACGACAATGCAGGCGCGGCACGCCGCCTCCACCCCCGGAATTAGTTTTTTTGGGGGGTTTAATACTGTATCAGTGTATCGCGATCATATGAATATAAATTTGCAGTGTGACTGAATGAAAGATATGGTTTGAACAAACTTGCGGGTTTCTCTTTGAATGTACAGACTTATCAAACGATTTTGTTTAAAAACAATGTACATGGTTTTTAAATATAAAACACTCATCGCAAACGATTTAGATAGAACACCCGTATGCAAACCGATAGCTTCCCCAGGAAGCTAAGGGAAAATGTGCCAAGCAGCAATAGTGCAGCTCTTGATGGCAAACGTTTTATATAGAACACCCGTATGCAAAATGAGAGCTATGGTCTTCCCGAGTAAGCCAAGGGAAAATTCACAGCGCAGGATTTGTGCATCTCTTGAACACAAACTATTCAGATTGAACACTGTATGCAAAGCCAGACTTCAGCGCTAAGCCAAGAGAAAATGTGTCGAGCAGGATTTGTACATCCCTTCAACGCAAACGGTTGTTTTGGATGACCTGTGTGCAAGCACGTACAGACAATTTGGTAAGATTTGCATCTGTCATATTGGTTATATTGCCATTTGTCAAACTAGAAAGATTTACATTTGTTGATCTAGTAACATTGCCATGTGTCGAGCTTGTAACACTGCCATTTGTCACAATATGCAGCTAAAAATCACTAGCACTATCTAATTTTTGCAACTAAAATTCAGTAATTAAGCATAGATTCATTCATAGATCAAGTAGTCGTTCTTCATACAAACAATTCAACTCAACAGCTGAACCGACAAACTTTTCCCCAATTGTAGCCAACCACGTACTGAAATAGCACGTTCAACTATATATACTAGCTAATTTTAAGTACATTGTACAGTTCCACCACATCTATAGTCAGATGAACAGAACAAAATAGCCCCTAAATACTACTACTACGGAGGGGCTTTGTACTACTTCCAGCAGCCTCTCCTCTATCGAGCGCGCTCAGTAAGAGGCAGAGGAGGAGGAGGAGGCTACCGACGAGCTGGACAACAGCAATACGGTGCCTGCCCCTGCTGCACCTTCAGCGATGCTCACCTCGAACGCCCTCTGCCGCTCCAAACGACCCCTCTCGAAGTGGTGGTTCTCCTCGTAGATCTCCTGATTGTTTGCCTCTACGGTGGCGTGTGCTACGGCCATGGGGGCGGTAAGGCTCTTTGCATGCTCGACGAGGCGCTCCTCCTCCTCCTCGACAGGAACTTGATGTAGCGCGCAAGGTCGCTGTCGCACCTATGGGCCTCCACCTCCACCTGCCACCTTCGGGCGGTGGTGGCGGAGCGGGTGATGACCCTGGCGGTCGACGATGGGCTGGCAGCCACGGCGGCCGATGATGGGGTGGAGGCTAAGACCACCACCTCCCGCCTTCGAGCCACGGTGGTGGAGTGGGTCATGGCCACGGTGTCTGCCAGTGGGGTGGCGGCCATGACGGCCACCTCCTGCCTTTGGGCCATGGCGGAGGAGCGGGCGATGGCCTTGGCTTTCGATGGTGGTGTGGCGGCCACATCGGCAGATTGTGGGGTGGCGGCAATGGCGACTGGCAACAGCTACCGACAGGCAGCGGCCGCGGAGCGTGTGGTGGGTGTTCCGTGAACACCCAACAGGGACGCCATGCGCACTACACTAGGCCGGGGACTGCGCCGCCACTGTGGTGTAGCCTCCCAGCTGGAGCTATTCTCTGTTGAGGCAGAATGGCTGAGCGACAATGATGGACCGGTGCCATTGGCGATTGTGGGAGAAGCAGACAAGATAAGCTACAAGGAGGGAGGGGAAAATGCGACGTAGGACTCGCCAGCCGTGAGGGTTTGTATAGCAGGTCCGTAAGCATTGGGATTTTGGGGGATTTCACCATGTCGGTCGGGAAGCATGCGCAGGAACCTGCGAGGTTGCGCGGGAACAGGCTCACCGACAATTCATTGGCGCCACTTCAAGCCACTGTTTAGCCAAAATAACGCCCTCGCGCACTGCGCAAGTTTGCGTTGTAAGCCGTCTGCGGCAACGGGGTGACAAGACACGCGGGAGGAGAATGAAAGGACACGTACACATACGGTTAATAAGAAAATGTTTATGATTTAATTACCAACTACCCCCGTCCCTGTTTATAAGTCATCTATGTATTTTTGTGCCAAATTTTGACTAGAGATTGAACTAATAAAATACGAATGCATGTCGCCAAAGATTATATCATTGGATTTGTATTTGAACATAGTTTCCAATTATATAAATTTTATAACATGCATCAACATTTTGTGGGTTAAATTTAAGGTCAAGATATGGCATAGAATATAAAGGGGACTAATAGATGAAGACAGAGGTAGTAGAACATGGCCACTCTCTACGCAGCATCACAACTGTCGGCCGGCTTGTAGACGACCATTCCCTGCGTGTTGAACTACTCTATGCGTGTGGTTCCTCGCGGTTGAGGTGGCCGCAGCATGCTCTGCTCGCGTTCCACCTCGCGAGCTGTGCTCTCACGTCCCTCTGGGCGCTTTGCCCTCGTCCCTCCACGTGCACTGCTACTGTTTGGGCCTGGCGCATGATCACGTATGTTCGTGCTGCCATTATGCATGCGGTTCCGCCGGGCAGGGCTGTAAGATCAAAAATATGTCTAGAGGGGGGTGATTTGACTACTAGACCAAATAAAAACTTAACCTTCCCAATTTTAGTTCTTGGCAGATTTTAGCAACTTAGCACAAGTCAAGCAATCTCAATACAATTCAAGCAAGCATGCAAAGAGTATATGAGCAGCAGAAAGTAAAGCATGCAACTTGCAAGAAAGTAAAGGGATGGGATTGGAGTGTGCAAACGCAATTGGAGACACAGATGTTTTTGGCATGGTTCTGATAGGTGGTGCTTTCGTACATCCATGTTGATGGAGACTTCAACCCACGAAGGGTAATGTTGCGCGAGTCCACGGAGGGCTCCACCCACGAAGGGTCCACGAAGAAGCAACCTTGTCTATCCCACCATGGCCATCGCCCACGAAGGACTTGCCTCATTAGGGTAGATCTTCACGAAGTAGGTGATCTCCTTGCCCTTACAAACTCGTTGGTTCAACTCCACAATCTTGTCGGAGGCTCCCAGGTGACACCTAACCAATCTAGGAGACACCACTCTCCAAAAGGTAATAGATGGTGTGTTTTTGATGAACTCCTTGCTCTTGTGCTTCAAATGATAGTCTTCCCAACACTCAACTCTCTCTCATAGGATTGGATTTGGTGGAAATATGATTTGAGTGGAAAGCAACTTGGGGAAGGCTAGAGATCAAGATTCATATGGCTGGATTTGAATATCTTGGCCTCAACACATGAGTAGGTGGTTCTCTCTCAGAAAATGAATGCTGGAAGTGTAGGCACATTCTGATAGATTCTATCACGAATGAGGGGAGGGTGGAGGGGTATATATAGCCACCACGCAAAATCTAACCGTTACACACAATTCACCAAACTCGGTGGGACCGAATCAGAAAACTTGGTCGGACCGATTTAGTTCATAATGTGACCGTTAGGTATTTTGGTGGGACCGACACGTCAACTCGGTGGGACCGATGTCATTAGGGATAGGGCATAACGTAATCTCGGTTTGACCGATTACACAAACTCAGTTAGACAGACTTTGGTAATAAACAAACCAGGAAGTTGGTTAGGCAAACTCAATGGGACCGAAACGTTACGAAAAAGAAATAGGGAGTTTGCATTGCAAACTCGGTGGGACCGATCACTCATCTCGGTTAGACCGAAATGCTACGAAGGGAAACATAGAGTTTGCAATCCCATCTCTGTGAGACCGAGATCCCAATCGGTTAGACTGAAGTGACTAGGGTTTCTGGCAGTGGCTATGTCAAGTGAACTTGGTGGCGCCAGATGGATCAAATCGGTAGGGCCAAGTTTGACTTTTGGTTTGGGACATATGTGGATATGAGAAAGTGGTTGATGGCTTTTGGAGCATATCACAAAGCATTTTGAGCAAGCAAGCCATTAAGCAACGCCTCATCCCCTTTTAATAGTATTAGCTTTCCTATAGACTCAATGTGATCTTGGATCACTGAAATAGAAAATGTAGAGTCTTGAACTTTAGAGCTTGAGCCAATCCTTTGACCTTAGCATTTTGAGGGGTCCACATTCCTAATCCATGCCATGCCAATCATTGAACTTTCCTGAAATATTTATCTTGAGATAGCATTACTTCAATGAGTTATATGTTGTTAATCATTACCAAAACCACCTAGGGATAGTTGCACTTTCAATATCCCCCTTTTTGGTAATTGATGACAACATATAGATCAAAGCTTCGACAAATGATAATAAGATTGAAATACATCATCGCTTTGAGAAGTATGTCATAAGCAAGGGCTCCCCCTAAATTTGTGCATTATTTAAAATTTGCTTTGGACTGCAAATGCACAATCTGTTAGGATCATGGGTCACTCTTCCATGTCACATACATCTTGGTGGAGCGCTCAAAATGATAACAATTGAAAACATGCACTCATCACCAAGCAAAGTGAATGATCATAAATGGATATAAGGGATAATATCATTCAAGCACACATTAAAGTAGCATATGATCAACCACATGATCATCCAAGTATCTCACAAAAGGACATAAAGTATCAAGCACACACATTAAAGTTCAACCAAATAAAATGCAAAGAGAGACAAAAAGCAACACTATCTCTCTCGAAGACTATGATCTATACATATTTCTCCCCCTTTGGCAATAAGTTACCAAAAAGTTCAAATATGCATAATGCTATGCGTCTCTCAAGCTTGGTCTCCATGAGGTGGTGTAGTGATGACTCCCAGGACGAAGGCTTCTTTAGATGTAGCTGGAGCTGGTGGAGTGGATGCTGGAGGTGGCACTGAAGCTGTGGCTGCTGGTGCAGAAGTGGTTGCTCAAGTATCAGGAACAGGCACTGCATCAGACCTCTGACCTCTTGGCACATGCACTCGCTGAAAAACATTTGTTTTTGTCTTTCCCTTCTTCTCCTCTGCTTCCTCCTGGAGCTGCTCTACTGCTGACTGAATCTTAGTTACTTTGACATCAAGATCATAGAACTTCTGCTCAATGATTCTCTCCAAACTCTCCTGATTTTGAGTCAGGGTGGCCAAGCCCTTCTCAATCCTCGAGGTGGATTGGATCAAATATCCAAGTTGATCTTGTTTGGTTTTTAGGAACACATGAGATGCCTCTTCAGCACTTGGCATCTTTGCAGCTTTCTCTGCCCTTGCCTTTTCTCTCTTCTCATGTGCTTGCACTCATGAAGGATCTTTCTCATCCATGACCATAGTGTTATCGTCAAAATTTGGCTTGAGAGGTAAGTGCTCCTTGTCCAACAGAGAAGTGCTTGTGCCCATCTTTGAGTTGATGAGCACCTGAATCTATGGAGCATACCCACAAGACCTCTTCTGATCTGCAACTGTCCTCTTGATTGTTTCCACAATCAGACTCATCACTTCGAACTTCTGAGGAACATAAAAAATGTGCAGCATGTTGATGGAATGTCCTCTTATCATTCTGTGATCTCCAGACTTGGGTAAAAGAGTATGCCTCAGGATGGTGTTGATAGTAGGCAGACCAGACAACAGAAACTTCACTGAGCCCAACTTATCAGTTTCCAGGGCATCATCAGGAATTTCCTTGTACATACTTGCCATTGAGTTGTGGTCTTTCTTCTTCTTGGCATACACATCCAAGTCATCCTCATGAGCTGCTGGGGCATTTATCAACCTGGCCCATTCATCAATAGTGGATTGGTACCTAGTACCTTCTGACATCCAGACAATTCTACCAGCTGGATAGAAGTGAGCTGTGGAGTAGAATTGCATGATCAGCTCATCATTCCACTTAGTGAGCTTCTGGCCAACAAACTTGTCCACTCCACAAGAAGCTATCATAGACACCTGGGAAGTGATCTTCATTCTCTCTGATGTATGTCCAGTCAACCCGTCTCATATCACAGACTATTGGCTTCTTGTCAAGCAGAATGGTCTCATAAAAGTCCGTTATTCCTTAGTGTGGAACCTGTAATCCACAATAGTTCTCCTTCTCACAACATAAGGGTCACTTTTCCTCCAAAGTCTCAGACTTGCATCCTTCCTGATGCTCATGTCCTCTGCCACTGGATGTGTGTCATTGTGGTCTGGGATCTTTGGTTTGAGCTTTCTTAGCACTTGGGCTTCAGCTTCTTCTTCTTTAGCTTCAGGCACTTGGGCCTTGTTCTTCTCCTCAGTAAGGATGTTCCTTGTGCTCCTCTTGGGTGCAGACTTGGTGGCTGGAGCAGCAGCTTTGGGAGCATGTTTGGGCTTAGAAGCAGCCCCTGACTTGATTGCATCTCCCATAAGCTTTTGTGCTTTAGGTACTGGAGCAGCATCCTCTTCCTCTTCCTCTTCATCAAAAGAGGGATCTCTCACCATAGTAGATTTTCCAAGAACTTTAGCTGTAGTGGTTCTTGCCCTCTTCTTCTTCTTGTCATCACCAGCTGCCTCTCCTTCATCAAATTCAACTATAAACTTCATAGTTTGTCCTATGGAAACCTTTCTTAGCTTGGATGTTGGGATTCTCCTAGCTGGTGCCTTCTTGTTCATGCCAGGCTTAGTGGATGCAGCAGTGCCAAACTCCTTCTTCACCACTCTCTTCTTTCAGATGGCCTCATCTTCAGCTGCAACATAATCTTCATGTTCAGAATCTGAAGTTCTCTTCTTCCTTGCTCTAGTGGCTGCCTTGGGAAAGTTACTAGGTGTGCTCATGCTGCCCTCATCATAGCTGCTTGAGGGACTAGTGCCCTCACTCAAATGCTCTTGCTGTTCAGGTCTGTTCTGGCTGTCACTTTGGTCAGACATCTTGGCAGGCAACTGACAGCAAACACTCTGAATAAATTATAGATGAGATAGAGTAGATGAGCATCACAAAGTACAGAGGTTTCGCGAAACAAATGAGTCAAAAAACTTAGTTTTAGTTCTCTACAGAAATGATCTCGGAGCTACCAAATTGACAAACTCGGTGATACCGAAGAAACACTTGGAACCTAAAATAGTGAACTCGGTCAGACCGAGTCACAGTTTGGTGGTACCGAGATTGCCAGGGTTTCACAGAATTTTGATCTCGGTCGCACCGATTTGTAGTTTTCGGTCAGACCGAAAAGCGCATGTGCAATGGCCTAAGCCAAATCGGTGAGACCGATTTCTACGACTCGGTCGGTCTGAGATGAGTTCTGCGGAGAGCTAACCCTAAAGCTTTCGAATCAAACTAAGCCTAAGGAAGATTTAGCTAGATAGATCAATCTCATTCATGGCAAGAATCATGGCATTGTCCTCGTGCTAGGAATCAAAGTTAAAAGGAGAGCACAAGGGGTCGAACACGTACCCTAGTTCGATGGGTGTTCACTACGACAGCGACGGCTGAGCAGATTCCGTCGACGGCGGCAGAAACCAGTGGCGGGAGGTCGCTGGCGGCGAGGAGGCAATCGAGAGACCCCGAGGAGGCAGAGTAGGACACGCGCGGGCTGAGGGGTTTTGAAGTATTTTCCAAAATATCACCCATGGGTATTTATATCCCGACCTTGTCGGTGTGACCGAGTGGAACAACTCGGTGGCACCGAGATTGTAGAATTGCAAGCGGTTGCTGCAACTCGGTGTGACCGAAGTGTTCAAATCGGTTGCACCGAGATGTAAACCTAGATCAAATTAGTGAACTCGGTTTGACCAAAATGGATGTCTCGGTCAGACTGAAATGCACAAAGAGGTTTTGGAAGTTTAAGTCTATGGGGAATCGTGGACTCCGAGTGCTCCTCACACAGAGTGGTTCGAATCTGACTTGATCAAACTTTGTCATGTAGCATGAATAGAGTTTGAGACAAGAAAAGCATAGATAGCTAGAGAAGGTACTTAGGCATTCTTGTCCATCCACTTGGCAAAAGAAAAAGAGCCAAAAAATCATAGCAACAAGTGGATGTCCTCGAATGAGTAAAACATGCAACCAACATGCTCACACAATAAAATGGCAAATGAAATATGTGACAAAGCATGCATAATCATTCTAGCATCTATCAAGCAATTTGCGATGATTAGATCATCTATATATGAGTATATTGACTTAGGAGTCAAATGAGAACATTTTATCATAGGTCACACTCATCGTTTAAGCACAAGTGGGGTCACCACTTTTACATAAAGCATTGTTGTGTTCACACCATTAGAGTTGCTTTAGCTCAATTCTTAGAGTAAATCTCCCCCTAGATGTGATATCCCCCCTAAGGCCTTGTTCGGTTGCAACAAAACTGAAGGGGATTGAAGTGGATTGGGGTGGATTAAATCCCGTACAAGTCAAAATCTCATTCAATCCCCTCCAATCCTCTCCAATCCCCTCGAGGAGAGGTTTAACCGAACAAGGCCTAAGAGGGATGAACTAACCTTGGGTTTTGTCGATGATGACTTCATGTAGGTGTTGAACATGTGGATGCTCAATGTTGATGTAGATCTTTCGGAGCTAATCCATTGGAGTGAGTTGCACTTTCAATACCTACACGGGTTAGTCCCACAACGAACAAACAAGGATATCCGTAGACATAGAGTGAAGCACACACAAGATGGTGTCCATGAAAACATTAGGTTACCTTGTCGCTTGTCTTACCAACAAGAGGGTTTTTGACTCCTTGAACTAGTGCAAGATGTGGAAGTTGATTACACTTGTCCTTGCCAAAATGATATGAGTGAAGTGTGTTGGGGGAGTCACCCTCAAGAACTCTCTAGTTCTTCTTCTTTGGGATCCACATCATCTTGATGGGAATCCTTGGGGTTGTAGTAGAACTTGATGAAGTAGAACTTCATGTAGTCTTGGGAACCCACTTGACCAAGGCCTTAGGAGCTTCTTCAAATGCATCAATCTCCTCTTGAAGCTTGTCCTTGCCTTTTTGATTGTGGTCTTGTGGTGGAAGATCATCTTGAGCTTCTGTCCCTTGGAAAGAAGTAGGATCATACTTCTCTTGTTGAGGAACAAACTTCATCTTGGGATATTGATGTTCTTCCCACTCAACTCCATTGGCATTGAACTTCCGTTCAAAACCAACACGTTGATTCTTCCAGTGCTTTCCTTTCTTGCGTACAATTTCCTCAAATTGCTTACTTCAGGTAAGGCTCTTGTAAACACCTTTCTCTCAATAAGCTATTTTCTTGCTCAAGTGTAACTTGGCTAAGAGAATCATTAGTGGAATCAAGAGAACTACTAGGAGCAACAACATTGGATTTAGCATGATTATTATTACTACTAGAATAAGAATTTTCTTACTCTTGTTGCTAGATTTTACTTGAGGCATGTAAGTAGATAAGAGTAAACACTTGGCAATGTAAGAAGAACTTTTCTTGCGAAGATCATCATTGATTGCCTTTAAAAACTTATGCTCTTGCTCAATATTGAGATTTTCAAAGTGTAACTTCTGATGAGTCCTTAAAAGATCTCGATGATCTTCCAAGGTAGTTTCATGAGCTAACTTAAGAGTGTTTAGTTCTTCAGTTAGACGCTCAATCTTCTCCTGATCATTGTTATTTGTTTTATCTTGATTAGCATGATTAATTGACGTTTCATCATAGTATTCATCACTAGAGTTGTCAACAAGTAAATCATCATCACCTAACAAATCATCTTCATCACTATTGAAATCAACATACTTGGGGTGTGATACCTTTGGGCCTTTAGCCATGAAGCATCTTCCAATTCCTTCATTTGGTGAGTCAAATATGCGTAGGAGTTGGTTGACACAAGTTCTAGACCGACAACACCTTCATCTTGAGTATATTTGGAGTCGGAGTGATGGTCGGAGTCGGAGCCGGATACCCATTCACCAACATGAGCTTGATGTCTTCGCTTTGTGTAGCTCTTTGATTATTTCTCCTTCCTTTCTGAATCCTTGCTTCTCCAGGAGGTTCTTCGTTCATAACGATCATCTCTACTCCTTGTCTCTCTTGGTGGTGATTCTTCTCTTCTACTTCTTCTTTTACGTGAATCTTCTCTCCTTTTGTAGGGAGTCGTACACTCATTGGAGTAGTGTCTAGGTCTTCCACAATTGTAGCAATTTCGTTCTCGACTCAAAGATCTTTTGTAATTGTAGGACCTTGACATGGAACTTCTTTCCTTGCTTCTGCTCTTGTAGAACTTGTTGAAGTTTTCCACCATTAGGCTCAATTCCTCATTGAAGGTTTGTTTCTCACTTGATGATGTAGGAGCATCACATGAGGCTTGTAAACACCACTTGACTTGATGTGAATCTCTTCCTTATCATTGAGTGACATCTCATGAGCAACAATTCTTCCAATGACTTCTGTTGGCTTGAGATCTTTGTAATTGGGCATCATTTGGATCAATGTGCACACATATCATATTTTGTATCCAAGGCTCTTAGGATCTTTTTGATGATGAATTTACCGGTCATCTCTTCACTTCCTAAGCCGGCAATCTCATTAGTGATGAGAGCAAGCCTAGAGTACATTTCAGCTAAACCTTCACCATCCTTCATTTTGAACTTGTCAACTTGACTTTGAAGCACATCCAATTTGGATTCCTTGATGGAGTTGGTACCTTCGTGCATATCAATCAAAGTATCCCAAATTTCCTTTGCATTCTCAAGGCGGCTGATTTTGTTGAATTCTTTGAGGTACAATCTGTTGAAGAGGATATCACAAGCTTGAGCATTGTACTGCAGCATCTTCAACTCTTCCGCAGTAGCTTCACGGTTCGGTTCTCTCCCATCGAAGAATTCACCTTGCAAGCCAACACAGACAATAGCCCAAACAGCGGGGTTATGTCTAAGAATATGCATTTTCATCTTAAGCTTCCAACTAGCAAAATAAGTACCATCAAAGTAAGGACCTCTACGGTGGTAATTTCCCTCGCTAGATGCCATAGTCTCCTAGGTTGTGAAACCAAGGCTATGATCACCAAAAGCTATGGAAATCAAGGCAAATGGAGACCAAAGCTCTAATACAAATTTGTGGATCGAAAGTATGTCTAGAGGGGGGGTGATTAGACTACTTGAGCAAATGAAAACTTAACCTTTTCCCAAATTTAGTTCTTGGCAGATTTTAGAAACTTAGCACAAGTCAAGCAATCTCAATACAATTCAAGCAAGCATGCAAAGAGTATATGAGCAGCGGAAAATAAAGCATGCAACTTGCAAGAAAGTAAAGGGATGGGATTGGAGTGTGCAAATGCAATTGGAGACACAGATGTTTTTGGCGTGGTTCCGATAGGTGGTGCTATCGTACATCCACATTGATGGAGACTTCAACCAACGAAGGGTAACGGTTGCGCGAGTCCATGGAGGGCTCCAGCCAAGAAGGGTCCACGAAGAAGCAACCTTGTCTATCCCACCATGTCCATCGCCCACGAAGGACTTGCCTCACTAGGGTAGATCTTCACAAAGTAGGCGATCTCCTTGCCCTTACAAACTCCTTGGTTCAACTCCATAATCTTGTCAGAGGCTCCCAAGTGACACCTAACCAATCTAGGACCACTCTCCAAAAGGTAATAGATGGTGTGTTGTTGATGAACTCCTTGCTCTTGTGCTTCAAATGATAGTCTCCCCAACACTCAACTCTCTCTCATAGGATTGGATTTGGTGGAAAGATGATTTGAATGGAAAGCAACTTGGGGAAGGCTAGAGATCAAGATTCATATGGTTGGATTGGAATATCTTGGCCTCAACACATGAGTAGGTGGTTCTCTCTCAAAAAATGAATGCTGGAAGTGTAGGCACGTTCTGATGGCTTCCCTCACGAATGAGGAGAGGGTGGAGGGGTATATATATCCTCCATGCAAAATCTAACCATTACACACAATTCACCAAACTTGGTTGGACCGAATCAGAAAACTCGGTCGGACTGATTTAGTTCATAATGTGACCGTTAGGTATTTTGGTGGGACCGACACATCAACTCGATGGGACCGATATCATTAGGGTTAAGGCATAATGTAATCTCGATTTGACTGATTACAGAAACTTGGTTGGACCGACTTTGGTAATAAGCAAACCAGGGAGTTGGTCAGGCAAACTTGGTGGGACTGATTCGCTCATCTCGGTGGGACCGAAACGTTACGAAAAGGAAACATGGAGTTTGCATTGTGAACTCGGTGGGACCGATCACTCATCTCGGTTAGACCAAAACGTTACGAAGGGAAACAAAGAGTTTGTAATCCCATCTCGGTGAGACCGAGATCTCAATCGGTTAGACCGAAGTGACTTGGGATTCTAGCAGTGGTTATGTCAAATGAACTCGGTGGCGCCAGGTGGATCAAATCGGTAGGGCCGAGTTTGACTTTTAGTTTGGGACATATGTGGATATCAGAAAGTGGTTGACGGCTTTTGGAGCATATCACAAAGCATTTTGAGCAAGCAAGCCATTAAGCAACACCTCATCCCCTTTTAGTAGTATTGACTTTCCTATAGTCTCAATGTGATCTTGGATCACTGAAATAGAAAATGTAGAGTCTTAAACTTTAGAGCTTGAGCCAATCCTTTGACCTTAGCATTTTGAGGGGTCCACATTCCTAATCCATGTCATGCCAATCATTGAACTTTCTTGAAATATTTATCTTGCGATAACATTAGTTCAATGAGTTATATGTTGTTAATCATTACCAAAACCACCTAGGGATAGTTATACTTTCAGCGGCGTCATGATGCAGTTACCCGCTCCAAAAAGTGCCATGCGGACACGCCGAGAATCCAGGACGCTTGGCCCCCATTTATTCCTACGGCCATTTACCTTCATCTCATGCGCCACACGACACGATAAGCACACCCACGATGACACATACATAGAGGACATCCAGCGGTTCCAATGGCGCTCCCCATGGCTCCAATGGCGCTCCCAGTGGCCGACAACGACAATAGGGTCAGTTCACCACGCATCACGTAGTGGACACCCAAGTGAGGGGGAAGGCCCTCTCGGTGGTGTACATGAATGAGCCGGTCTTGCTGGAGAGCTCCGTCTAAACTATGGAGCAGTTGCTTGCTGAGGACAAGTACCAAGTGGTCGGCTTCAACCTCGAGTACACCATCGGTCGTGCTGGGCACGACCAGAAGGTTGCCTTGTCCAGTTGTGCGTGTGGCATGACGTCCTCGTCTTCCACTACCACCTTGCTCATATCATGCATATTGTGTGTTCCATTGCATAGTTTAGACATCATATACACAATATTCAACACCATGTTCTTAGTTCAGACATCATATATGCGAATGCCCTTTTTTTAGTATATAAATCACACGTGTGAATTATATCATGTGTTCCTGGTTACTTAGATAACATGTATGTGAATTATGTCATGCCAACCTGTTTACTAAAGACATCATATAATTATCTCATGCCATCCTGTTTAGTTAGTCATCATATCTTTGAATTATGTCATGCTATGCTATCCAGTTTAGATAGACATCATATATATGTCAAATTATGTCATGCTATCCTTTTTACTTAAACAATATACATGTGAACTATTTCATGCCCTCTTTTTTCCACACTATCTATTGCATCTGTCTCTCATACAAGGTTTGTACATTCAACTACTTTTCTTGTTTATCAGCCATTTTAAATGGAGGGGGATGGCAGTATCTAGTGGAGTAAAAACACGGTCTTCAAATAAAATAGTGCTACCTCTTGGTGAGGATAGTACCCCGGTTGTGTATGCACGAGAACCAGCCCTACCACACATCACCCAGACTCGCGCAGATTGTACCCCTACTCCGATGGACAGAGAACCAGCTTCACCCAATCTAACCGCAACCACAACAGTTAGTAACCCAGTTCCAGTTGACACAACACCATCTCTAGCACAGAGCTCCCAAACAAGAGCAGTTAGTATGGCAGCTCCAGTTCCTAAGGCGCCAGTACTACCACGGCGAACCCCAACTCCACCAGTTAGCCCACCTATTCCTGTGGACGAAGCACAACCAGCCATTCGTAGTTTAGCATCTATCGCATTTGATGTTGTTAAATCCTGTGTGTGTATCTTCCCATCATGGAAGTATTATACCGAAGATGAAGGTAAAAGCCAGTTGTAGGTGTTAGTCCATGAGTTATGTGTAACTAATGTTATTCATGGCAAATACTTTGCTTTCTCCCAAACATTCTACCTCCATGCTAGTTAAAATACAGCAAATGTTCCCATTTTTCTCTATAGAGAAGGACCGGGTTGGAAACTCAGGATGAGGTAACCTATGCTAATACCTCTGCTGTCTTCAAGAATGCTTGGTGGCAGTATCAGAATTACCTGAAGAAAAGGTACTTCACTGGCAAAGAAACTCATCAAATTCCTTTACTTTCCCCCAAGACACATTTACAGCACGATGACTGGGAACGCCTTGTTATGTACTGGTCCCAAACCAAGAATGTGGTAAGGTCTATGAGCTCATTTTATATTTTGAAATACTATATGCATGTGTCTTACTATACTCTGTTCGTGTAGAAGAAGTGCTTAAACCTGAAGAAGAACTATTCTCATTTAAGATTCCATTGCTATGGTGCATACTGCTTTGCTCTTGTATCACTGTATTTACTCATACAAACTTACTGTTAAATTGAAGGATCCAATCGAAACTCCAATGGCACAAGAGGTATGTTTAAACATGTTTCTTTAACAAATTTTCTCTTCTAAATTGCTCTATTGATTTCAATTTCAATTGTGTATACAATTGACTTCTCATATCATGCACATTACTAGCATCACAACAGAGCAAATAGTGTAGTTGTACATGTATACCCATGTTACCCATCTGAAATCTCATTGTGCCATGTAGTTTCCCACACTTGTAATCTTTCAATGCTGCTTTGTCTTGAACAGATATGATTTGAACCGTGTCTCAATTTTGATATAGCAAGATGATAACCCACAAGTATAGGGGACCGCAACAGTTTTTGAGGGTAGAGTATTGAGCTCAAATTTATTGATTCGACACAAGGGGAGCCAAAGAATATTCCCAAGTATTAGCAACTGAGTTGTCAATTCAACCACACCTGAAAGACTTAATATCTGCAGCAAAGTTTTTAGAGGCAAAGTAGTATGGAAGTAACGGTAATGGTGGCAAAAGTAACAATAGCAATTTTGTAGCGATTGTAACAGTGGCAATGACAAAGTAACTTATCAAAGATCAATATGTGAAAAGCTCGTAGTCAACGGATAAGTGATGGATAATTATGTTGGATGACATTCATCATGCAACAATTATAACCTAGGGTGACACAGAACTAGCTCCAATTCATCAATATAATGTAGGCATATTTCGTATATAGTCATACGTGCTTATGGAAAAGAACTTGCATGACATTTTTTGTCCTACCCTCCCATGGCAGCGGGGTCCTAATGGAAACTAAGGTATATTAAGGTCTCCTTTTAATAGGGAAACAGACCAAAGCATTAGCACTTAGTGAATACATGAACTCCTCAAACTATGGTAATCACCAGAAAGAATCTGAATTATTGTCACCTTGGGGTCTGCAGATCATAACTCGTAATAGGTGTCTACAACTAGCAAGATAGGATCAAGAACACAAATATATTCATGAAAACATAATAGGTTTAGATCTGAAATCATGGCACTCGGGCCCTAGTGACAAGCATTAAGCATAGCAAAGTCATAGAAATATCAATCTCAGAACATAGTGGATACTAGGGATCAAAGCCTAACAAAAGTAACTTGATTATATGATAAATATCATCCAACCCATCACTGTCCAGCAAGCCTATGATGGAATTACTCATGCACGGCAGTGAGCATCACGAAATTTGTGGAGGAAGGTTGGTGATGATGATGGCGACGAATCCCCCTCTCTGGAGCCCTGAACGGACTCCAGATCAGCCCCCCCGATGAATAACAGGAGGCGACGGCGGCTCCGTATCGTAAAACATAATGAATCCTTCTCTCTATTTTTTCTCTCCGGATGTGAATATATAGCGTTGGAATTAGGGTCGGAGGAGGTCCAGGGGGGCCACAAGCCACCTAGGCGTGCCCTAGGGTGCCGCCCCCATGCTTGTGGCGAATGGGTGGAGCCTCTCTAGTTGATTCTTTCACCAATATATTTTATGTATTCCAAAAGTATTCTCCACAAATTTCTAGGTCAATCTGAGAACTTTTATTTCTGCACAAAATTAACACCATGGCAATTCTGCTGAAAACAACGTCAGTCCGGGTTAGTTTGATTCAAATCATGCAAGTTAGAGTCCAAAACAAGGGCAAAAGAGTTTGGAAAAGTGGATATGATGGAGCCGTATCAACTCCCACAAGCTTAACCCATTTCTTGTCCTCAAGCAATTCAGTTGACAAACTAAAAGTGACAAAGAAATTTTTTTACAAACTCTGTTTGATCTTGTTGTTGCAAATATGTATAGCCAGCATTCAAGTTAGCAAAGATTACTAACTAACCATATTCACAATAACATTTAGGTCTCACATTTACTCATATCAATGGCATGGTCAACTAGCGAGCAATAATAATAAATCTCGGATGACAACACTTTTTCAAAACAATCATGACATAATATGAAAAAATGGTATATCGCTAGCCCTTTCTGAGACCGCAAAACATAAATGCAGAGCACCCCTGAAGATTAAGGACCGACTAGACATTGTAATTCATGGTAAAAGAGATCCAGTCATAGTCATACTCAATATCAATTAATAACAATGCATACAAATGACTGTGGTGCTCTCTATCTCGTGCTTTTTATAAGAGGATGATGACTCAACATAAAAGTAAATAGATAGGCCCTTCACAGAGGGAAGCAGGGATTTGCATAGGTGCCAGAGCTCGGGGCTTTTAAAACAAAGATGAATATAATTTTGAGCGGTATGCTTTCATTGTCAACATAACAAGCAAGATATCTCACTATCTTCCATGCTAGATACATTATAGACGGTTCCCAGACAGAATGGTAAAGTTTTTACTCCCCCTCCACCAATAATCACACTCCACGGCTGATCCGAAACAACAGGCACCGTACATACCAACAACAATCCTAGGGGATTTTTGTTTGAAGTTATATTTTGATTTGATTTGGAGCATGGAAATGGGCATCCCGATTACTAGCCACTTTCTCGTGAATGACAAGTGAATCAACACTCATCATGAGAATAACACACCTAGCATGGAGGATACTGACAGCCACCAGTCACTACATGACTGATTCGGGCATACAAAATAGATCATTATTTGAAGGTTTAGAGTTTGGCACATGCAAATTTACTTGGAGCGGTAGGTAAATACCGCATATAGGTAGATATGGTGGACTCATATGGAAAAACTTTGGGTTTAAGGAAGTGGATGCACAAGCAGTATTCCCGCTTAGTACAAGTGAAGGATAGCAAAAGATTGAGGAGCGACCAACTAGAGAGCGACAACGGTCATAAACATGCATTGAGATTAACCAACATTGAATGCAAGCATGAGTAGGATATAAATCACCATGAACATAAATATCGTGGAGGCTATGTTGTTTTTGATTCAACTACATGTGTGAACATGTGCCAAGTCGAGCCACTTAAATCATTCAAAGGAGGATACCATCCTATCATACTACATCATAACCATTTTAGTTTTCATGTTGGCACACAAGGTAAACCATTATACACTCCTAGCTAATTGAGCATGGCATGAGTAACTATAATGTTGAATTGTCATGCAAACATGTTTCATTCATAATGGGCTGAATTAGGGACGATGAGCTAATCATATTTACAAAAACAAAATATGTCGAGTTCCTACCAACTTTTCTCCATCTCAATCATTTCATCATATATCGTCATTATTGCCTTTCACTTGCACGTCCAAATGGTGTGAATTATAATAAGAGTGCATGTGCATTGGACTAAGCTGGAATCTGCAAACATTTATTCAAAGGAAAAGACAAGGTCATATGATATCCACTCAACATTTTCATCGTGGTCTTCTCCTCTCGACCCAAGGAAAAGAATTTCAGAGAAACACACTGAAATGTTTTTAGAGTTTTTATTTTTATGAAGAAAGCAAAACAAGAACGAGAAAAACTATTTACACAGGAAAGCTCCCAACAAGAAAATGAAGAACGAGAAATCTTTTTGGGTTTTCTTTTAATACTGCAACTAAATTAAACTAGAAAGAAACACTAAAAAGAAGTGAGAACTATTTTTTTGGATTTTCTCAAAGTTCTTCAAACACACAAGAAGAAAGCAAGAAAAAGAAAAAAGCTAGCATGGATAATACAATGAAAAAGTATGAACACCAACAACTGAAATAAGTGTGCGAACATGAATGTAATGTCGGTGAGAAATATGTACTCCCCCAAGCTAAGCCTTTTGGCCTAGGTTGGTCTAGGGCCACGCCTGGCCTGGATAGTATCCAAAATCGTAGTTGGGGTTATACTGGGATGCAGCAGCTATTGCCTGAAGGGCTGCAGCGTGGAGGCGAGCGACCTCCACCTCTCTCTCATACTCGTCTGCCTCCTCTATGGTTACGAAGTATCTCCATTTTACCTGAAAGTTAAAGAAGGCAGGAGTGAGAAGCATAATATGGACAACATGCTGCCTGTCAAAGATCAGTCAATACAGGAAGGACTGTTCGTTCCTCTCAAGAAACTAGTAGCGTACCATAGCATTATAATCAAGAAAAGCAGGTGGTAACTCAATTTCATTCTCCCTTATGGGTAACCCGAGATAATTAGCTAAATGGGTGGCACAAATCCCACCAAAGAAATCTCCATCTTTGGCATTATTATGTAACCTCCTTGCAATAATAGCCCCCAAGTTATATTTTTTATCACCCTTTACAGCACACTTGAGGACACTAAGATCTGATGCACAAAGGTGGCTATGATCACATTTCCGTTAATGCATCTACCTATAAAGAGAGCAAAATAATGTATGGCGGGAAAGTGAATGCTCCCTGTGGTTGCTTGTGTGATATTTCTAGTTTCTCCACACTGATGCTAGCAAGGAAATCGTTATATTTCAGTTTTGCGAGGCTCAGTATGGATGCCCCATTGTGGGATTTGGCATGCATCATTAAAATCTTGAAGGTCCATCGTATATGATTTATCATAAAGATCAAATAAAACAATATGAGTATTGCGTTGGGATGTAAACTTAAATCTTCGCACAAATGAATCAGTGAGGTGATAGTACTGCTGATACGTCTCCAACGTATCTACTTTTCCAAACACTTTTGCCCTTGTTTTGGACTCTAACTTGCATGATTTGAATGGAACTAACCCAGACTGACGCTGTTTCCAGCAGAATTGCCATGGTGCTTTTTTTGCAGAAATAAAAATTCTCGGAATGACATGAAACTCCACAGAGACACATTTTGGAATTAATAAAAAATATTAGTGGAAGAATCAACGTAAGGGGCCCACACCTTGTCCACGAGGGTGCAGGGCGCGCCCACCCCGCTGGGGCGCGCCCCCTGCCTCGTGGGCCCCTTGGACCTCCACCGAACTCAACTCCAACTCCATATATTCACGTTCGGGGAGAACAAAATCAGAGAGAAGGATTCATCGTGCTTTAAGATACGGAGCCGCCACCAAGCCCAATCTTCCTCGAGAGGGCTGATCTGGAGTTCGTTCGGAGCTCCGGAGAGGGGAATCCGTCGCCATCATCATCATCAACCATCCTCCATCACTAATTTCATGATGCTCACCGCCATGCGTGGGTAATCCCATCGTAGGCTTGCTGGACGGTGATGGTTTGGATGAAATTTACCATGTAATTGAGTTAGTTTTGTTAGGGTTTGATTCCTAGTATCCATTATGTTCTAAGATTGATGTTTGTATGACTTTGCCATGCTTAATTCTTGTCACTAGGGACCGAGTGCCATGATTTCAGATCTAAACCTATTATGTTTTCATGAATATATGTGAGTTCTTGATCCTATCTTGCAAGTTATAGTCACCTACTACGTGTTATGATCCGGCAAACCTTGGAGTGACAATAGTCGGGACACTTCCCGGTGATGACCGTAGTTTGAGGAGTTCATGTATTCACTAAGTGTTAATGCTTTGGTCTGGTACTCTATTAAAAGGAGGCTTTAATATCCCTTAGTTCCCAATAGGACCCCGCTGCCACGGCAGGGTAGGACAAAAGATGTCATGCAAGTTCTTTACCATAAGCACGCATGACTATATTCGGAATACATGCCTACATTACATTGATGAACTGGAGCTAGTTCCGTGTTACCCTATGTTATAACTGTTGCATGATGAATTGCATCCGACTCCATCATTGATCCATTTCCTACGAGCTTTTCACATATTGATCTTTGCTTAGTTACTTCTTCATTTCCATTGTTACGATTGCTACAAAACCGCTACTGTTACTTTTGCCACTGTTACCATTACTTCCATACTACTTTGCTACTAAATACATTGGTGCAGATATTAAGTCTTTCAGATGTGGTTGAATTGACAACTCAGCTGCTAATACTTGAGAATATTCTTTTGCTCCCCTTGTGTTGAATCAATAAATTTGGATTGAATACTATACCCTCAAAAACTGTTGCGACCCCCTATACTTTTGGGTTATCAACTGCCGACACTTATCTGGCACGAAGTCCTCAAGGCTAGCATTTTGTACATACGCATAAAATTCCTCCTTGAAACCAGTATGAACCATGAATTGATCCAATGGCTAGTCACAAGGCCGTACTGGAGCTTCCCTTGGTGGTTCAAGGTCCGGCTCACATATCTTGAGCCTTGGGGCTTGCTTCCTCGAGGAACCACCTTGGTATATCTTCCGAAACATTTTTCTTCCTATGAATTTTTTTTGAAATTTTTAGTGACTCAAAATAAAGGTGAACAAAACTCAACAAGATTGATAGCAACTACTCCTACAAGTGTCTAGAGGTTATATCATGCATCAAAACTACTTTGGACCATATAAATTTTATATGCAAGCTCAAGAACAAGGTCACCGGAGCAGCAAAAGTTTGCAATATATAAAGCACTAGAACAAAAAATAATTGGACCATTGGAGGAGTCACATACTGACGAAAAATCCCCCAACACAGTTTTGCGAATGCAGCTTTGAGCTAGCAGATCGAAAATGGCAGCAAGATGAGCAAGAACACGGGTTTGACATATGGTGGGATTTTTTCTGGATGAAGACGAAGTGGATGGTGGCTGGAATAAGTGAGGGGGACCCACGTGGGGTCCACAAAGCCACCCAGGCGTGCCCTGTGGTCTTGTGGCCCACAGGTGCTGCCTCCTGGTGTGTTCTCAGTGCCAAAAATTCTTAAATATTCTACAAAAAATCATACTAAATTTTCAGGGCATTTGGAGAACTTTTATTTTTGGGAATTTTTTTATTTCACGGATAATTCAGAAAGCAGAAAAATAATAGCATTTTTACTTTATTTAATGTAAATAACAGAAAGTAAGAAGTGGGTACAGAAAGTTGTGTTTACTAAATTCATCCATCTCATGCCCGTCAAAAGGAATCCATTAGAAAGGTTGATCAAGTCTCGTTAACAAACTTCTTTCGAATGACATGAAACTGGAGAATTTTCGAATAACATCAAGTTACCTCAACGGGGATATGCATATCCCCAACAATAAGAATATCATATTTCCTTTTTACAATAGTAATAGGGAATTCAAAACCTCCAATAGCAATAGTTGGAAAGTTTCCAATACAATTGATGCTATTAACTCGAGGTTGTTTCTTCGGAAAGTGTATCGTATGCTCATTACCATTAACGTGAAAGGTGACATTGCCCTTATTGTAATTAATAACAGCCCCTGCAGTATTCAAGAAGGTTCTACCAAGGATGATTGACATACTGTCGTCCTCAGGTATATCAAGAATAACAAAGTCCGTTAAAATAATAACATTTGCAACCACGACAAGCACATCGTCACAAATACTGATGGGTACAGCAGTTGATTTATCAGCCATTTGAAAAGTGATTTCAATTGGTGTCAACTTACTCAAATCAAGTCTACGGTATAAAGAGAAAGGCATAACACTAAGACCGGCTCCCAAATCACATAAAGCAGTTTTAACATAGTTTCTTTTAATGGAGCATGGTATAGTTGGTATTCCTGGATCTCCTAGTTTCTTTGGTATTCCACCCTTAAATGTATAATTAGCAAGCATGGTGGAAATTTCAGCTTCCGGTATCTTTCTTTTATTTGTAACAATATCTTTCATATACTTAGCATAAGGAGACATTTTCAGAATATTAGTCAAACGCATATACAAAAAGACAAGTCTAAGCATTTCAACAAAGCGCTCAAAATCCTCATCATCCTTTTTCTTGGATGGTTTAGGAGGAAAGGGCATGGGTTTCTGAACCCCTGGTTCTCTTTCTTTACCATGTTTCCTAGCAATGAAGTCTCTCTTATCATATCTTTTATTCTTAGGTTGTGGGTTATCAAGATCAACAGCATGTTCAATCTCCACATCATTTTCATTACTAGGTTGAGCATCAACATGAACATCATCATCAACATTATAACTAGGTTCATGTTCATCACCAGATTATCTCTCAGCATCATAAATAGAAATATCATTAGGATTCTCAGGTGTGTCTACAACAGGTTCACTAGAAGCATGTAAAGCCCTATTAGTTTTCTTTTTCTTTTTATTACTAGGACTAGGTGCATGAGTATTAATTCTTTGGGAATCTTGCTCAACTCTCTTAGGATGGCCCTCATGATACATAGGTTCCTAAGTCATTTTACCACCTCTGGTCATAACTCTAACCACATTATCATTCACCTTATCATTCATCTCATTCATCAAATCATTTTGTGCCTTGAGAACTTGTTCTGCTTGAGTTTTTACCATGGAAGCATGTTTACTAATAATTTTGAAACCATTAACAGTTTTGCACATGTAGTCACCCAAGCAGTCAAGCATATAAGCATTTCGTTTCAATTGTTTACTAACATATGCATCGAAATTTTCTTGTTTAACAATAAAATTATCAAATTCATCCAAGCATTGACTAGGAGACTTATTATAAGGGATGCCACCTTCATCAAATCTATAGAGAGAATTTACCTTTACTCCCTATGTCGGGTTATGAAGACCATATATAGACCATGTATTTCTTCAATAGGTGGTAAATTCCTAACATCTTCAGCTTTAATACCTTTTTCTTTCATAGATTTCTTTGCCTCTTGCATATCTTCAGGACTGAGAAATAGAATACCTCTTTTCTTCGGAGTTGGCTTAGGAGGTGGTTCACGAAGAGTCCACTCATTATCATTACTCAATAAATATTATTTAATAGCACTTCAGCTTGTTCGGTAGTTCGTTCCCTGAAAACACAACCAACACAACTATCTAAGTGGTCCCTAGAAGCATCGGTTAGTCCATTATAAAAGATATCAAGTATTTCATTTTTCTTGAGAGGATGAACAGACAAAGCATTAAGTAATTGGAGAAACCTCCCCAAGCTTGTGGGAGACTCTCTTCTTCAATTTGCACAAAGTTAATTATTTCCTGCAAAGCAGTTTCTTTCTTATGAGCAGGAAAATATTTTTCAGAGAAGTAATATATCATATCCTGGGGACTAGCACACAACCAGGAGCAAGAGAATTAAACCATATCTTAGCATCACCCTTTAACAAGAAAGGAAAAAACTTAAGAATATAATAATAGTGTTTTTTCCTCCTGAGCAAATAGGCACTACTGGAATCAGGATCTTTGTCGTCAGCTGGCTGACGATAAAGAATGTCTTTGCCATCAGCTTGAAGAAAACTGACGGCAAAAAAATGAGTTGACGGCAAAGGTCATGTTTGCCCTCGGCCAGCTCGTTGTCGTCTACCACCAGACGGCGTAGAAGCTTTGCCGTCAGCTAGCAGACGACAAAGGGTGAGGGTGGCCCACTAGCGAGGACCACCTAACGGAAACTTTCTTTGTCGTCTGTATTGAACGGCAAAGCTTCGTTGTCGTCTGCTAGCAGACGGCGAAGAAAGTGGCGAAACCATTTGTTAGCTAGGCTATTTGCCATCTGCTAGCAGACGACAAAGAACCGTGCCCTAACAAAATGCTAATGACGCCCGCTTACCCATCTCTCTGTCCCACTCTCTCTCTCCGTCCCATGCCTGAGCCGCCGCCACCCCGCTCCACCCCGCCCCCGTGCTGCCACCGCCCCGCCC
>NC_057801.1:366123018-366125791 GCF_018294505.1 Triticum aestivum | reverse complement strand
CCCTCTCTTCCAGCACCGCAGCCGCCCCACCGCTCCAGCGCCCCCTCCTCCACCCAGCCGCCCCGGCGCTCCTCTCCGCCACCACCGTGTTCGCCCGCCGCTCCAGCACCCACTCCTCCACCCAGCTGCCTCGATGCCCTCTCCTCCACCCCCGCGGCCGCCCTGCCGCTCCGACGCCCCCTGCTCCGTTGAGGAACAATGTGTTTACTTTAGGTTTTTGTTTTTGCTTTTAAGTTTAGTTTATTTTTACTTTAGATTTGGTTTAGTTTAGATTTACTTGTTGTCTTTTTGATATGCTTCTCTATTTAGCTACAAACTAATTAAGTACATCAATCAAAACTGAACTAGCTCGGTGGTTGCCAATACTCTGTTGATTCTCTGGTTGCAACAACTAAATTTGTGCTTCTTCTCTTTTGGTAAACTGACATATCAAAAGTACTGATCCATTTTAGCTATGATTACTAGTCTCTACCATGCGATTGTGCTTTTTGGTAATGCAAGCTTTTAGAGTGATGATGCACTGACAGTAAGTTACGCTTTTCGTTAGGTCCTGTTGAATGTTCGAGTTGGGTTTAACTGAGATTTACTATTGAGATGATCAATAAGATAGTAAGGCAGAATAATAGCAACCCAGTGTCCACTTGTTGTTTTAGGAGTAGTAACTAGTAATGAGTCAATTGGGCAGCTTTGGTTGTAAGAACTGAATTATGGGTGCTGCAAATGTTGGCAAACTGAGATCTAAGAATGCTACTATTTTTGCACTCTTCTGAACTGAACTCTTCCATGTTTGACCATAGCTTCTGAACTAAACTGAACTACCGTGTTTATTGTATTGTCTTTGATGCACATTTGGTGTATCCATGGAAGCTATGATAACTTGGTGACTTGCCATGGTGGTATTGTGTAAAATGGTTGGATTTGTGATAGCTGGTGGCAACCTGAATCTGCGCACATCATGTACTATAGTAGCACGGAAACAACAATTGTAATAACTTAGTGGTATTTTGGTCAGCATTTTTTTCTATTGACTAATATCTTTTATCCTTCTAAAAAACAAGTATGTTAGCATTTCACCTGGCTTGTAATCAAATTTTACTACTGCTAATGTACCTATGATCAATTTGTCTATGATCAATTTGAAACATGAGCATTACAAAGTTTTATATCTATGCTCAATTTGTCTTGCTGGCAGATGCTTATTTCTTTAGGTTTTGTTTAGCTGATGCTCATGATATAGTTGATTTAGAGCCAAGTTGGAGTAGATATGCATATGGTCCATTTATCAAATATGGTTCTAGCTAGCTGTGTTTATAGATATGGTTCTAGATACTAATTGGTCTCTTCTACTGCTTATCAGAGACGGGGGGAGGCCGCCACCAGAGGCTGCGCTCTGCCACATCGGAGTATGACTTGGATGGTTTCGAGTTCTTCATGATCATACTTGAGAATTCCTCCAGGAGGCAGGTATATAAAAGGAGAGATCTCCCTTCACCCATCTCTTTATCATAACTCTGTTGTTTGCTACATCACTCCTTGACCCACACTGCAGAGGCTGCCTGACATTTTTATGAAGATGGTGGATGGCCATCGGCCAAAGAATGTGAAGCTGCGATAGGTCGGCAGCGGGCTTTGTAGGCTGTGGAACATGGAGGTGGTGACCAGGTATGGCCACATGTACCTGTGTCGTCGCTGGGAGCAAATTGTCCGTGCCTACGACCTACGACACGGGTACTTCCTTGTCTTCAGGTATGACGGCGACGTCGTGCTCATCGTGAAGGTGTTCAACATGACTATGTGCCGCATGCGCTACCAGGACGACGACGATGCCAGCATGCTCTGCCTCTTCTTCCTCTACATTTGGCTTTGTCTCACATCGATTGTTAAAAAAACTTTGTTGCATTTGGTCAGGCAATGGGAGCAGCAGCGGCGGCTCTGGCTACAGCAAATCAGTAGCAAGGATGAGGAGGAATGGAGTGGGGAAGAAGAGGAGTGGAGCGGGGATGACCTCGCGATCACTACAAAAAAAGACACATCCGTGACATTTTGGGCCGAACGAAAAATTTTCTGTCATACATATGACACTTCTATGACGATAATTGTGACAAAACCAGGTATCATCATAGATGTGGTGGGCTCCTACTTCTATGACAAAAAATCATGACAGAAAATGGGCTTTTCGTCCTGGGCGGGCTGGAGACGCAGCTGCATGACATTCTTTGGGCCGTCCATGACGGAAAAAACCGTGGTAGAAGTGAGGGGGAGGAAAATTTCGGGGAGTTACCGGTTACGGTGGGAGGTCGGTGGCCAAGCGATGCGTGGTTCTCTCGTACACGTGCGAGGCGTTGGCTCTAACTGAACCCGAGCGAGGCGTTGGGCTCTAACTGAACCCGAGCGATTGCACTGCAGGCTACGCATTCCTGAACCCGAGCGATCGATCGATGGCTGTTAACTGAACCCGATGGAGCGACTCCTTCGCTACTACTGCTAACTGAAGCCGATCGATTGCATGAACAGTGAGCATTGCGGGGGGGTGGATGAACAGTGAGCGGTGGCGTTGCCTCTGGATGAACAGGAACCCGTGGTGTGGAGGGCTGGATGAACAGTAGACGGTGGAGGGGTGGCCGTGGAGGGGGTGGTTGAACAGGACCCCGTGATGTGGAGGGCTGGATGAACAGTAGACGGTGGAGGGGTGCCCGTGGAGGGGTGGTTGAACAGTAGCCGGTGGAGTAGCGCATGGTGGAGGCTGGATGAACAGGAGCCCGTGGAGGCTGGA
>NC_057801.1:366110632-366122609 GCF_018294505.1 Triticum aestivum | reverse complement strand
GTTTCATCCGTTTTGCATGCCACACCCCTCCCGATCAACAGGACCCCCGTTTCGACCGTAGGAGGTCCGTTTCGTCCGTTTTGCGGTACGCCACACCCCTCCCGATTAACACGACCCCCGTTTCGACCGTAGGAGGTCCGTTTCCTCCGTTTTGCGGTACGCCACACCCCTCCCGATCAACAGGACCCCGTTCCGAACGTAGGAGGTCCGTTTCCTCCGTTGTGCGGTATGCCAGGCCTCGTTTCCATCGCCTGTTCCGTCCAAGCCGGTTGGCTCCCACACGTTCTGTTGCCTCCCGATGAACACGACGCATTCCGTTGCCTCCCCATGAACATGACGCATTCCGTTGCCTCCCCATGAACACGACGACGATGCTGTTTCTCCGTTCCAACCCAGCCATGTACACAAGCCCTGGCCGTACGTATGCGCGAGTAGGCGTTCGAGACCCCGCCCGTATGTACGTACGTGGCCGTATTTTCTTTCTTGCACACGGACTGCTGTACGTACGTGTACATGCTACGTGCGCGCCTCTACTATGACACGTGTGCGCCTCTACATCGACCAGTATGTACATACACGTTCGCGACCAGGATGACAACGCTACGTACGCTTTGACCAAGTGGGTCCCGACTGTCACGCACTTCCTTGCCTGCGAAGATGTAGCTGGTGGGTCCCAGCAGTTAGGGGGGCGAATCATTTTTTTTGCCCGGACGCACTTCCTTGTGTGCGAAGGTGTAGCTGCTGGGTCCCAGCAGTCAGGGGGGCGAATCATTTTTTTGCCCGGACGCACTTCCTTGCATGTGAAGGTGTAGCTGCTGGGTCCCAGCAGTCAGGGGGGCGAATCGTTTTTTTTTGCCCGGACGCACTTCTTGCGTGCGAAGGTGTAGCTGGTGGGTCCCAGCAGTCGGGGGGCGAACCATTTTTTTTGGACGCACTTCCTTGCGTGCGAAGATGTAGTTGGTGGTCCCAGCAGTTAGGGGGAGAATCGTTTTTTTTACGCACTCCCTTGCGTGCGAAGATGTAGCTCGTGGGTCCTAGCATTCAGGGGGCGAATCATTTTTTTCACGAAATACGGTGGCCCGTCTGGTGGGTCCCCGCTGTCAGGTGGAGGAATAATTATTTTGCGCGTAATAAGGAGGCACTTCCTTGCGGCTGCCGTGGACCCAGCTGTCAGCCTCTCCACGTACAGTCCACGTCCGATGGAAGTCGTTCCTTGACCACGTTGACCATGTCGTGCCAAGAGCACCACGGCGGTGGACGACGGCAAGGCCTAGGAAGGGGACGACGCGGAGCCGGGAAAGACGCGGTAGTGGATGCACACGCGGAGAGGAGTACGAGGGTTCACTGGTTCGGCTGCGTTTCCACCGCCGCAGAATAACAGGGGGTGTGGGTGAGTGGAGGGATGGCCTGGCCAGCGGTGGGAGTAGTAGGGGGCGGTGAGGCCTCCGCGGCAGCATAGCCGGCCACGGGAGGCAGGAGCAGGCGGTACAACCGGCGCTGCTTTGGGCGGCTGGAGCAAGAAGACCAGAGGTTGAAGAAGCACGACGGCCATTGGATGGACATCGTACGGTCACTGCAGATAGAATCGTTTATATTGACTAAGTTGACACAGCCCTTGGTACATCAACTTAGTAGGCCCACAGGTCAGCTTCCGAAATGGTGCGCAACAGATGTCAGGGGGATGAATCATTTTTGGGGCGGGTGAAGCTAGAATATCCGAGGTTGAAGAAGAAGCACGGCATCCGTTGGATGGACATCGAACGGCCACTGCTGCTAGAACCGTGTGTTGACTATAAGTTGACAAAGCCTTGCATACCCGTCAACTCTGTTTTTTTAGGGGACGCGTCAACTTAGTAAGGCCAGAAGTGTGTGGCAGAGAACTTATAGCCCATTTGACATTTGTAAGAATGTGTAGCCCATTTTTGAATTCTAATGGAATTTACTACAGCCCATTTATAGTTTATTAAAAGTACAGCCCATTTCAACCAACCGTTCAAAACAGAATTCAATGAAATTTCCCACATTTTGATGGGATCCGAATATTTTTATCCCGAAATTTCTAGTCAGATTAAATACAATTTCAATATAAATTTATATTGCGTAAAAATCTAACGAAACATTCCGCTCGCAACAATTAATGAAATTAAAATTTTCAATATTCCAAAAATAATATTTTATAAAGTAATCACTGTTTGGTGCATTTTTTTATAGTTACTACCCAGTTTTTATAATTACATCCCATTTATTATTTCTTAAAGCCCATTTTCTTGTTAAGCCTAAAGCATCCCTCCTAGGAAAGATTTGCAGCCCAGCGGGGCAGAGAATAACAACTTGACCTTGCCTGGGTATTCCTAAAAAAGTATAGCTGGGCTAGCCATTTTCAGCTTGAAAAAAATTAATATCTGGGCTGGATATCTGGCCTGGGCTAGACGGGCACAGCCCGCCCAGTTAATACCTGCAGCGATGTTTTCTTTGTTGTTCAGAGGAGAAAAATTAATATCTGGGGTAAACATCAAAAAACTCTGCAGTGCTCACACCTCAAAAACACAAATACTGCTCAAACTGCTTGGTCCCTGCTGTCGGCCGCTTCTTGTGCAATTCTCTCGTTTATTGACTACTCCCTCCTTTCCGGTTTATAATGCTCAATTCAAAAATCCCACCAATCAAGGTAGATGGCGAGTGGTGGAATACTTTTTGTAGTTTTGCAAAAGCACCTAATTAATGCTCTTGTTATCCTAAAAAAAATTATGTTTATCAATGCATTAATTGCAATGCATGCATGCATAAAGTACATGCATTGGTCAATTTTCTCTTAATACTTGCATGCAATGCTTTAATGCACCTTGGAATCTGAACATGTGATGGAAAACAACCAAACTGAGCCTTATAAAATGGAAAAACTAAAATTTTGAGATAAGCCCTATAAACAGGAAAGGAGGGAGTACATAGGTTGACAATGGTGTGGGACCGTGATGTCAGGAAACCAGGAGGAAGAAAAATAAATTATAGTTATATATATATATATATATATAATAAGGAGGCACTTGCGTACGTGAGGCTATGGACCTGGTGGGTCCCCATTGTCATCCTATCCAAGTAAAGTCATCTCCTCGCCCGCGCGCGCTTTCTGCCCGAAACAGTCAGCGCCGGCCGCCCCGCTTCTCGGTGGAGGCGATTGCTCCGCCTTCAAACGACACAAGTGACGTCCGTCCGTCCATCTGTCACACACATTAATGATACGCGGTTGCCGAGGCAGCTACTCCGGTGCCACACATCCGTCCCTCCGCCCGCCCACCATTGCTATATAAACTACTACGCCGGCCATAGACGCAGTCATCCGCATCCGTTCCCTTTCTCTTGTCCACACCACTATTGCCCACCATGGCTTCCTCGCGCTCCAGTGCTCTTCGGGACAGGCGGACGATGGACCACAAGGAGATAGCAGCCATTGCTGCCGACCGGCTGGCTGGCAGGCAGCTGGAGGACGACGACGTCCCAATGGAGAACATAGTAGTCGATGATCCGGCGCCAACCCCCTCCTCCGCGCCATCCTTGCCGGTGCATTGCACCATGACCATCGGCGAGGCCCGTGCCCAATATATGGACAGGGTGAGGCAGATGCGTGAGGAGCAGTTCCGGGAGGCGCAGGCCGACGCCGCCTACAACCACCATCTCCTCCAGGAGCACCTGCAGGCGGAGGAGCAGATCACCGCAGAGCGGGCGGAGCAGGAGGTGCTGCTCGACTCGTACCGCTCCGCCCGCAAGGGCCGCCTCGAGCGCTGGCGGTATCGCATGCGGGTGGCGGAGGCTGCTGCCGTCTACAAAGAGGCTAGCAAAGAGGGCGATGAAGCGGGCGAGGCGCTGTTTGGCAAGACTGAGGACGAGGCATAGGACAATGTCGGCTCCGACGAGTCCCCGCTCCACTGGCGTCCATGACGCCCTGCTCCGCCGACGCGCCGCGGCACCAACAACGAGGCAGAGGACACCGCCGGCTCCACCGAGACCCCGTGACGCCAACAACGAGGCAGAGGACACTGCCGGCTCCGCCGAGGCCCCGCCCCGCCAACAACGAGGCAGATGACATCACCGGCTCAGCCGAGGCCCCACCCTGCCGGCAACGTGGGGGAGGATTTCCACCGCTCTGCTGAGGCGCCGCCCGCCGGCAGCGAGACAGAGGCATCGCCGGCTCCGCCGAGGCCCCGCCCCGCTGCCAACGAGGCTGCGCCACACAGAAAACGAGGAAGAGTAGAACACAGTAGGTCGCCGCCGCTCGGGTCCAAGTAAGGCCACCGCTGCTACCCTCTGGTTGAAGCCAAGCTAGGCGGGTTGACCATTGATGGCCGGTTAGCTTCTTGGCGGCGACGTGGAGTCGGAGAGCTGCGCTAGAGAAGAACGTTGCTTCTACTTAACTGCTGGTGCAGTTGGCTGACTGACACGTGGGCCCAACAGGCCACATGTCAGTTACGCAACTGCACCTGTAGTGAAGTCACTGAAGCTTCTGTTCAGCTCAGCGGGACACAGGTGGGTAGCTTTGGTTAATTAATTATACCTCCAGCGCACCCCTTTTTAGTTTTTTTTCGAAAAGGAGGATGACCCCCGGCCTCTGCATCTGGGAGATGCATGCGGCCACAAACACCCCTTTTTAGTTGAAGAATGTATGAAATGTAATGAAATCCGGCATGTTTATATGAAATCCGACCATGTATGAATGAATTTATTTCGATTAGTTCGAATTCCTGTATCACTGGCATTGGATGAACATGCAAAACAATACGTACTAGCATTATTCCCAGGGTGATGACGACATTTGCAGCAGTTTCACATGTACCCCCTCCGGTCCTTTCTAATCTGCATACAAGTTTTGTCTGCAGTCAAAGTATCTCTACTTTGACCAATCTTGTACAAAAAAGTATGCACTTTCACAATGTGCGAAGTAAAAAGGAACAAAAGGAGTACAAAGAGTTTGAGCAGCTTTTTAGCGTTTCTGTACATTGCAATCAAACACACAGGCATGGCAATTCATAGAGAACATTCAAAACAATCGATGATTATGCATCTCAGCGACTCACATGTCAGAGGCAATATTTACTTCACAACTAAAGAATAAAGAAAAAATTGATCGCCGCTTCTGACAGCAAAGGGCGTCCCATTCGAAAATATCAAACGCATATCTTGTTAAAATCAATGAGCAAAATTTGACAAGGTTGTCCCATTCCAAAATATGAAATGCCTACGATTGTGGAATGGGCAGGGTTTGCCATGAGTTCGAACATTGACATGGCACCTCGTGCTAAATAAACCAGTTGTTCTTTTTGTGCAGTTCCACCAAAACGAACCAAATTCGTGCGTAGCTTGTATGATTTCGCCATTATATGTTGCAACGCCTTGAACTTATGGGCACCTCCTTTCTTGTGGTGGAAATGAATGATTTGATGTATTCATGAACATTTTGTGCAGTTCCCATTGAAATCAAGCTGAGCACCCCTGTTTGCACAAATACAAAAAAGTGATTAGTATAAAGCAAACTGTACTATGAATTAACAGTTTCAACAGGCACATACATGGTCCATGTAGAGCACACTTTTAGAAAAATGGAACTCACCAGAAAGAATCCTGGAACAACATTGTACTCGCGCATCACAACAAAAAAATGGAGATTTGTCAGTCCTTCTGAGCTGAAGTTAGTTTGGTCTTGTGGGGAGTAATGTAACCATCCTTTTACTGCTCCTTCTGATGAGAAGATAGACAGGGCTTCTTCATCCTAGCATAATCGGAACTAGTCACTTCACGTACTCCATATTCTTCTTCAGAGGAAGATGATCCCTGTTTGCTCGAAAAAAAGGAAAGGAAATATTTAAAACAACACAGATAAAGCACTTCTCAAGGACAATACCACTTTTTCATGACAGTATCTAAACAGTAGCACAACACCAATAGAGATTACAAAGCTCAATCATATGGATGAAATCAGTGGGTGAGTACCAACATTTGTCAGGAGGCTGATTGTGTAGAGCATAGAGATGAAGCACTTCTCGGGAACCATCTATTGCTATCTACGGGGGTGGCCATGCTTACTATATACTCCTCGATTAGTTTAATGTTTCCAACATCTTCTTGTGCAGTTCCACTAAAATATATGGTATCTTCAAAGAAGATCCCTGTTTGCACAAGTAGAGATAATTACGTATGGCATCAAATCAGTGGCAAAACAATTGCTCGTTCCATCCATAGCAATAAATTAAGATGCAAAACTATATCATTACTTGTGTCATCACAATTCCAGTGCTTCATTACAGCACCGGGAGTTGATTTTTGTTTTTCTTCCGCTTGTTCTTCCCCTTCATCACTTGGTTCAACAGACAAGCTTCGCCTTCAATGTAAGATTTGGCATGTCAATTAGGGAGCACAAGTATAGTACTAAACTTAATTTTCTGATGGAAGTGGCAAAATACAGGCCAGCAATTGTGAAATATCCTTATCTTACCTCAATGGGATATTAAGGTGCACATACAGATTGGAAGTCTTGTCTCCATTTGTGCAGTTCACTAAAATCAAGCAACATTATTCTACAAGTAGCACAACATATGAAAGCACACTACAGAATCATGTGAAAGAAGGCTAGTACTGACCTCTCATGATGCGGAATTCAAACAACTCACAAGAAGAAGATCTGAACCAAATTTGCCTTAACGGATAGGAAGTAAGATCTCCTCTTGTGCAGTTCCACTAAGATCAAGCAATCAAGCAACGTTGCCGGTGTGACATTTTGGTTGAACTGCACAAAACACTCTTAAAACAAAAGTGTTTTGTGCAGTGCAACAAAAGGTCACAATGGCAACGAGGTGAAGTAGATAACCCTGTTTACACAGAGGTGCAAAGGAAACAATTAGTGGTCAATAACGGTGGATGACACAGAAACCAACAAAAAGAAGCATCTACCTTATCTAAATGGGAAAGAAAGCAAGACAGTAGCATTTCTCAAACGGTGGCATTGATTAATATTAACATAGAGATTATATTAACAATAAAATTCGTTAAACATGTAATTTGCTTTAACTGTGGCATTGCATCTATTTTCCAGCGGCATTATTAGAGGGTGTTTGTTTACAGGGACATTTTGGTGTAGGGACTAAAAAAACTCTGTGTCAGTCACTTCTAAACCAAACAGGAGGGACTTTTCGGGACTAAAAGTGGGCATTTGGGACTAAAGAAAGAAGACCCCGAGGGAGTCTTTTTGGGACTTTTTCCAATAATTGCCCCTGCCACGCATCGCACCTTGTTTCTATTAGTTCATTACTAGGGGTAACATGGTATTTTATCATGTCATTTAATAACCTCTAGTCCATGTTTAGTCCCTGGAACCAAGCAGGTAGGGACTAGGGAGTTTTTAACCAAACAGGGCCATAGATTAACAGCTAATGAGTTGCATGGGATAGTGGACGCACCAGCACCATGTGCATCTACCAATGTACTGTGGTCATGCACAGTCTATTGCAACAAAGAACAAACAACCAAGGAGCATATTTGTGTTGGCCCCAGTTTTGTTATCTTTAGACACCTTTCCCTATGTGAGCGCAACAAATCTAGTCCTGCTCAAACTCTACAGCCTTGTCCCTGTACTTTTGCCCCTTCCTTTCCTCTTTGAACCACGTCCTAGATTTATGCGATACAACTTTCCCCACTACTTTCCCCCATTCCTTTCCTCTTTGAACCACGTCCTAAATTCATGCTATACAACTTTCCCCTTCATTTCCTCTTTGAACCACGTCCTAGATTCATGCTATATACAACTTTCCCACTACTTTCCCCCACTCCTTTCCTCTTTGAACCACGTCCTAGATTCATGGTATACATGCAGCTAGAGCAATGCATGTGGAGTAAGTAAAATATACCTTAAGGTTCTTGGGGCGTGGTTCGGTGGGCGACGGGACGGCGGAGAAGAAGAAGGGGTCGGAGGCCCTCCCGTGCCGCCGCTGGGTGGAAAGTGAACAACAGCGCCGGTAGTGGATTCCCTCCCTCGCCGACGGCGATAGCGTTAAGCCTCCTTGCCTTCCCGGCGGACGGATCCTGTCGGCTCTTTGAGAAGCAGTGAGGGAGAGAGAGGCCAACGAAGTCTTGTTTAGATCTGGAGAGGACGAGAGAGTGTGAAGAGAGCAACTACAAGCGCTGAGGCTCCAGCGGGAGAGGGCGAGAGAGTGTGAAGAGAGCAACTACAAGCGCTAAGGCTCCAGCGTGTATATATATACTGGAGAGAGAGTGTGAAGCGTGCAAACCCTAGAAAACATTTTGACCAGTCAAAGAATCCTCCTAGCCAAAATTATGCTCAAGTGTAGTTATCGAACCCGAGACCTCAAGTTTGATGAGTGAACAGGCTAACCAGCTACACAACCCTCCCGTTATGTTCAACGAGAGGAAAATAACCTTTTATACATTCCTGCATTTGTGCGATAGGCATGCCATGTTTTTGTGTGTGTGTGTGTGTGGGAGTCATTAGGATTTCAATCATAATCGTGTCATGTGGCTTTGGTGGTAAGACTATCCACAGTGGTGCAGAAATAATGCAGCCTTAGTCACCTTACCTCTCTCCATGTAGTATGTTGGGTCCCCCCCCCCCCGTCAGAGGGTGAAACAAACAAATTAATAAGAAAAATTAAAAGCGCCAGCGGTGTATCTTACTACCTCACACATCTCACTACTGCTCGGGAACACTGTCCAATTGATCCCTCTATTCGCTCATGTACTATTTCAAGTGAATCCTTATTATAACATGCACACAAATTTTGGGCACTTGTATTCGACTTAAGTCAGTGTGCCACCGTATCTCATATACTTACTACTCCCTCCGTCTAGGTGTAATAAGTCACGTTAGAAGGTGCAACGGGACCAACGTGCGTGCGTGTGCGTGTGTGTGTTTAACAACATGTGTGTGTTAGAGAGTGCAACGGATCGACCAACTCCTACAGAGATATGGTGTGTAGTGTACGATTTTAGCCGCGAGAGTCGGTGCATCCTCTCGTTTCCGGGCGTGTCCGGTAGGGACATACGGACAGCTACCACGCCCGCTCCTGACCAGCCTGGCCCACCCAAAGCCCCTCCACCGCTCGCGCACGCTTCCCGCCTGAAATGGTCAGCGCCGCTCCAAAGAAAGTGTGCCGCATTCATGCCCGGGCAGAGCGGACGTGACCTCTCACTGGCGCAAGAGTGATGGTTGCTTCGTCCGTCCAACTTACTGCTGGGTCTATGTGATTTGACAGCTCATTGGTCTTTATTACTGAGGTGGTAGGACTGCTGGATGTCCCACGCTTTCGGCGAAAGGACGTAGTAGATTACAATTTTCTCCATTCTTACAGCGTAAGAGTGCAAGAGCAGTGAAAACACGCAGGCTCAATGATTACATGGCCCACCTCACACTATCACCGTGCGACACCTAACTCTTTACATAGTACTCCCTCCATTCCTAAATATTACTAGATGAGTCCCCGCTGGTTGCCGCGGAACAGCGGTATATCTCTCTGCGCAGAATTATCGATTTCATAGAACTAAAAAAAATCTATAACCGCATGACAAATGTGGTAGCCAAACTAAATAAACTCCCATCATCATTTAGATCATCCCACGTAAGGAAAAAAGATCAGCCAACTCCTACTGCATAATGGGATTATATTTTTCTTTTTGACATGTTAATGGGACTTAAAAGCTCACTTACATGCATGCTACCGGTGCATGCTTGCATGCAGACATGTTGATGTGATTTAAAACCCACTCACATGCATGTGCCACGGTATTTCTGCATGCTTGCATGTGGCTTAGTGCGGAGCCTCTCAACGTCTAGATCAGACGGCTATTTTGACTGATTTACTTCATCTAACAGCTATGTCAATTTGGATGATGTGGCTCAAGGAGAGGATAGAGAATTCCTAGTAGTGGGGGCTAGCTATTACTAGTAGATAATCTTTGTAGAGATTCCACTAGGTGAACTACATACGGAACAAAATGAATGAATGTACACTTAAAATGCATCTATATACATCCGCATGTGGTTAATGGTGAAATCTCAAAGACTTATATTTAGGAACGGAGGAAGTACTAGTATAGTACTAGTACGTACTGTAATTTATCAGCAATATAAATTTGTACAATGCTATGAAGCTTCCAGCTCCTGTTACATGTATCTTGCGTCCAAGGTTGCCCGTTGCAACATTTCATCAAATACAAAGGAGACTAACATACATGCTATTGCATCTCAATGATTGACAGATCATAGCAAATATGTACTCCCTCCATTCCGAAATAAGTGTCTCAACTTTGTGCAAACTTTAGTACAAAGTTGTACTACTACTAAAGTTGACACTTATTTTGGAACAGAGGCATCTAAAGAAAAAAACGATCCATGCAGTCCCTAGCCCTTGAACCGTGAACCCTGACCAGGCTTCAATTTGCTGGCAACGTTCGAGCTTCCTAATAAATGAAGTTTGCAACCTTTTGACCATCGGATCATTTTGTGCAGTTTCACCAAAATCGAGATGAGCATCCCTGTGGCAAAGAAATTGAAGAAGCGTGATTAGAATAAGATTACTAGGACTAGTTGATGAGACATAAACTCATCACAAATACAGTACGTAGAAGCCAGTAGGGGTATCAGGTATTTGCGTGGCAAAGAAGTAGAGAAATATCCACAGGGAGTGATGTGGGCAGCTGGAGCAGTGGTGCAAGCCGACTGTAAAGGGAGTTGTACCTGAGGGACGTAGCTAAACCTTGAGGAGGGTGGTGGGAGGTGGCAACTGCCCACGTCACGGCAGTGAGCAAGGGACGAAGGCAACCTCACCGGCTTTGTGAGAGAGAACGGCGGGGACCCCTGATCGGGACGTGCCAACAGTGGGTTTTCGCCGTCGGCGACGGCCACCGCATCTACATGTGCACTAAGCATCCACCCCTTCCCCAAGCGGACGTGATCCGCCGGGATGTTAGAGATGTGGCCACAGTCGTTTTGTGCGAGAGAGTGTGAAAAGAGCAACCCCAGCAAGCAACCGTGTAGGCTGGCCCGTCCTGACTATGTATATAGTGGAGCGGTTTCCTTTTCTCTCCATATGAACCTATCATATTGTGTACGTGCCACTGAAGAAAAAAAATATTTATAAATGAAGCGACACCTACTACTCGTTCTCCTATAACCTTGCGCTTGGCATCTCCAAAATATTAACCTTGCGATTGGCTCTTCGCCTCTTCGGGAAGTCGAGCAATAATGGTAGTGCAGTATATATCGTTCTGGCTATATGAGACCGAATGAATTGCTGCACGTCCACCACGTGGGTGAGGGTCGAGGGGCGAGGGAGAGTGCTACTACACACGGAGCAAAATGAGTGAATGTACACTCTAAAATACGTCTATATACATCAATGTTTGGAGTATGTACTAGTAGTTCATATTGAAATCTACTAAAGGACATATATATTCCAAACAATATGATATCATCTCTATAACCAAGGTAGTAGGGACGAGGAGTAAATGGAGGGAGTAGTAAATTTTTCTCCTCGTCCTGCGAGCCACCGCGCGCATGGGCGAGGGAGGAGCAAGCTTCACCTCATCCTGCGAGCCACCGCGCCCGTGGGCGTGGGAGATGGCGTACTAAGCAAGCTTCTCCTTGTTCTACGAGTTGACGGGACACATCAAAAGTACTCCAGTGTATAGAGCCTTGCCTCTAAGGTAGGCCCCACATGGTTTGCCTCTCTTTTTAATTTAACATAACGCGTCAAGTCGCAATTTGTTTGTTCACCCGTGGTAGACGATCCTCCCTCCACCAAGTGGACAACCAGTACACGTGCCAAATTACCACATGAGCTGCCTTTTTCGTACAGAAATGAGCTCCACCGTGTACCCACACGGGTGTGGTTAGAAAAGAGACGGGAATACGTGCGTTGTGCATGCACCTCTTCTCTTCGTGCATGTCCCCCACCTACGTGGGTGTGTGTGAGAGATA
>NC_057801.1:366073690-366110004 GCF_018294505.1 Triticum aestivum | reverse complement strand
GGAACATGTGAAGTTTGTGTCTGGTAAGGAGACATGACTAGAGCGCTTGATGTATCGATGTGTGTGGGGGGGGAGGGGGTGGGGGGAGGGGTAGGCAGAGGCCTAACTATAGAGGTAGAACGACTCGTATATGTGTTGAGAAGGAGAGACCCAACTATGTCTTGAGGGAGATCGGTCGACATCCATACATAACTGAAGGACGGGAAATATGATGGGACAGAGAGAGAGAGGAGAGAGAGAGAGGGAGGGAGAGGGAGGGAGAGGGGTAGAGTGCTAAATGGGTGATGGAGTTGCTTCTCGGAGATGTTGGGAGAGGCCTACTAGACAAACTGAGGGTGGAACTGCAATGTTATCAATAAGAGTGGGGATGTGTTTCTGTGTGTGCCTGTGCATGATAGATCTGTCGGGACGCATCCATGGATGATGAAGGGGAACCATGTGTTTGGTAAGCAAACCTAACTAGATCGATAGATCAATTGTTGTTTGTCGGAGGAAGGGATAGACACAACTAATGAGGTAGATCGATTGATGTGTGGGTAAAAACGAGTTATAAGGACCTAGCTGGCTATATGTATAGCGATAGATCGGTCGGTGTACGCCCATTTGTTAGAGGCAAATAAGGCCCAGTGAGACGGATAGACAGAGAGAATGGAGCTAGGAGGTGGTGCGAGAGGCCCGACTACTAGCTAGATAGGGGGAGGAGTGTGCGGTTGTGAGATCGATTAAAAGAGGGGTGAGAGTTTACACGTGTGTCTGACCATATGAGATACACGAGGCAAGGACACATAAAGGAGGAGATTGAAGCTGTGTGTGCATGCTGCAGGCAAGCATCGCCGGAGAGGTTTATCGATCGGTGTGTGTCGGAAAGGAGTTGTGGAGACTCTGGGAGAACGACCTAAAGAAAAAAATGAATGTGCCCGGTGGATAGAATGATGAGGGAGGGGGAGGGCGAGGGCGTGTGCATGCACGAGAGAAAGTTAGTGGTAGCTACAAAGGTTAGAGGATTGTGTGGGTGTAAGAGACTAACAAAGATCATAATTTGATATGAAAGTGGATTCATATATTTGAATAGGAGATCATAGTGTTTTAAACATTGCATGCATGAATATAGCGGTGATACACGTGATGTGCACATGTTATAACATAATGTGATAATGCATGGCGTTTGCAACTCACAGCTAAATGCCGAACAATCTAAACCATACTATACATCAAACAATCTCACATTTTATTTGAATTTGTGATAATGTGCGGCGTTTGCAGCTTACAACTAAATATCGAGCACTCTAAACAATACTATATATTGAACATTCTCACATTTTATTTGAATTTGTGGTAATGTGTGGTGTTTGCAACTCACATCTAAATACTTGTAGGCGTAGGGGGCGGGGCACCATACATAATGTGATAAACACATTATACATATGAGACATAGTTTAGATTATGAAGATCTATCTAGAGCTAGAAATGTAATGTGATTTGAAATCAAAATAAAGTGGATTCAAAAAATCTAGTTCGAGTTCATATAGTACAAATAGTTCATATGTAACTCGATACTGATCATGTGGTGTGCTGTGAGGATAATACACAAACGATGGTTTAACTTGACAATAATGATGATTGTGGATCTTATTAAAACAGAGAAACGAATTCAAATGCTTTGACTTCACAACAATCATTACTGTAGATCTTATTCAAATTTAGTTCATATTGAAGCAGTAGTATATACGTTTGGAATGAACTAAAACGTTCATTTGAGTAGTAGGTTGCATGCATTATACACGTAGCGAAATATTTTAATTGAACATAACATGAATTCAAAGTTTTGAATAACATTTGTAGTGCACATTAATTTGGTACAGTACACGTTAGGCTTGTCCGGAAATTTCAACCTGCGCCTTGTTAGCCCGAAATATTTAAGATATATCTTTGTCTCGTTGTGCTCCGACAACTCCCTCCATCTCAACCCGCGCCTTGCTATTCCGAAATTACAACGCGCGAAAACTCCAACCTACTGTGAAATCCCGACAGGCGAAATGCCCGTGGTACCCCTGAACCGAAAGAACCGCCTCAAATCGGTGGGGGGTACTTTCGTAACTTACCCCACATTTCGGACAAGCGCGTCTCTAAGGCATGGTTCCCCACTGCCATCCCATCCGCCCACCCATTCATACACCGAGGCCGCGAAAACCCGCGACGAAACCCCACACCCTGCTCCGTCCGCCACCCAGCCGGAGCCTCTTCCCCGATGACGTCGTCCACAGCAACACCTCGCCGTCCCTCATCCACCATACCGGATGAGGTTTCGTCGTTGATCTCATCGTCCCGCTGGTTCAGCCACCCCGTCCTCCACCTCCAATGAGCTGCCCCGATGTTCCCCTCGTCTTTCGCGCCACCTCCATTCCCACACCGCCGTCTTCACCTGCACCACCGGAAGAGCATCATCATCACCGTTTCCTCGGATGAAGCTGCGGCCTAATCAGCGCCGCCAAAGAGGTTGTACACTAATCGCCGCATTTTCTTCTTGATTTGATCTCACGATGCTGCCGGCGCTCGGTCCCGAGGCGACACGGCGCGACTCCATCCACGGCGGCGTCCCCGGCCACTTCCTCCACGGCATCGCTCCCTCGGCCGCGACGTCCACATCAGTAGGAGCTGCTACTGCTTCAGCTCTTGCCCGCGTTGCTGCTCTGCTCTTGCTCTCGGTACCCTGCCTGGTCTGCTCTTGCTATTGCTCTTGCTCGCGCTACTGCTCTCGCTCTTGCTCTTACTTGCAATGCTGCTCCGATTTGGCTACACTTCAGTCGACTGAATCGAATTTTGGGTCAGTCGATTTCCAAGGGGTGGGCTCGTCGGGGTGAAAGGAAGAACCTGCCGCAGCGGGGAGGGGGGCTTGTCGAGAGGTACCCCACTATCTATCTTAGGGTTCAGGATGGGGGCGGTGGTCGCTGGCGGTGGCGGGGCGTTGGCGGGGCGGTGGCGTGGGGATCGCCGGAGAAAAAGCTCGGCACGGGGGGGCCTAGAGGGATGGCCGGGGCGGCGGCGGACCAGCGGTGGGGAGTGTTTTCGGGGCGGGCGGGGCGGCGCACCGCCGGCCGCGGGCGGCGGGGGCATGCTATTTGGCCGGTGGTGGCTGGCGACTCAGGGGGGTGGAGGTTGAAGATGAACCGCAGGCCCTTGATTTCATATCCAACGGCTGCAAAATCGACTGACCAGAGATGAAAAAGTCCGTCGACCGACGTAGCCTCACCTTGCTAGTGCGTTCAGTTTCGATAGCAAAATTCAGTTTCGACAGCAAAATTCAGTTTCGACAGCAAAATTCAGTTTTGACAGTTAGGTTCAGTTTCAACAGTTAAGTTCAGAGATGAGCGGCTGATGTATTTTACATCTAGCACTTTGTGGTTATGTATTTTACGTCATGTATTGGAGATGCTATTAGAATTCCACTCAGGTTAACGTTGTTCGTTGTCTCTCTTGTCGTGCTTCAGCCTCGGCGTCGTACAACTCACCGGAGCTGCTCCAACGACGAAACCCTCCATCACAGCGGAGCAGTACCTCGGGCTCCATCTCCAGACGCCTAAGATCTTCTTCCCCTCCTCCGACAGCAAAGTTAGCCGGAGCATCCTCACCGGCCAACCCAATCACGCTGAGATCAACATGGCTTCGCCAAAGAGGTTGTACACTTGTTGCATCTCTTTTTTACTCTACATGTTATATATATTGTCCACTGAGCACACGGATTTGTTCCTTTAGTGTCTCCTTGAAAGAAAAAACGTAGGAATTTTAATTTTCACTTGTCCTCCTTTTCAAATTCCTATTCATGAAGCACAAGACTAAGAGATAGTAGCATAATAGCATTATAACCGTACATTTTTCCTGTGGTTTGACTTAATCTCACCATGCTTCTTTGCATCCTGTGATCTTCCAATTGTTGTGAATCAAACACCCAGATTGGCAGAAATCCTGTGTTTTTAAATTCTTTGTTTTGCACGTGCATTCCTATCCTATTCCTGTCTATTTCCTATCCCTGCATTGTTGGAATCCTCCAATTCAAACAAACCCTTACAGAATTACTTCTCTTAGAGATAGTTGTCAAAGAAAACCTTGCGTGGTTTGTCCCGCTCCTGCTGCGCCGTCGTCCACCCCAGCTCAGCTGCTCCAACGGCAGAAGTGTCCAGCACAGTAGGGATCCGGCCTCCAGACTGTCTTTCTCCACCTCAGATCTTCTTCCACGCCGCTGGCAGCCATGAAAACTGCATTACCATCATCAACCAAGCAGATGACCTCGAGGACTACACGGGTCCGCAAGAGAGGTCGCACTCTTTCGTGTCTGCTTACGTTATGCATCGCTTAATATTACGTGCTACTTTATCATCCTGTTCACCGATTAGACTCTGAGTCAGCTCCAAACTAATGGTCAAACTTGAGTTTTTAAATGGTTGTGGGGTACATATCAGGGCCGCTATCAATAGTATCTATGTACTATCTGGTTAATCTCTAGTATCTACTATGAGTTTCATGTTGGATGGGAAACAAATAGTAAAGAAGCCATTATCTGTATTTATTAACTAGAAGCCATTATCTGCCTGCTATTATTGGTTTTGGGTCTATCCACAAGTTGCTACCATCACTTTGGATTTCTGCATGCATTCCTTACATAATCTCACTATGTTTTATTCCTATGCATGACAGTTATTGTAAACAATGGAACTAAACATGTAGAGCAAAAGAGATGAGCGTTACGTGGTAATATAACTTCATGCAGACGTCGCTCCATGGTAGGCGCAAAGGCAGCCCCCCTCCACGCATTTCGGATTGTAATCGAGAGGAAGATATCTGTTCTGAGGGGGATTCAGAAGGAGAAGATAACTCCTATTTACCCCCTGAGGTCTTCGCTCTAACTTGGCATGCTGATGTTGGTTATATCATGCATATGGTGTCTTGCATTGCTTACTTTATACATCAAATATGTCATCTGCTTAGTTTAGACATCCTTTGTGCGAATGCCATCTGTTTAGTTTATTCATCATTTATGTGAATTATGCAACGCCACCTTGTTTAGCCAGGCATCATATATGTGAATTTTGCAATGCCATCCTGCTTAGCCAGTCATCTTATATGTAAATTATATCAGGCCATCCTTTTTTTTCGTTACATATTACATTCGTCAACAATGTTAGTACATTCAACTGCTCTTCGTGTGCAGCCATTTGACACGGTGATGGCAAATTCTGGAGTGAAAACAAGGTCTTCTGAGCAGACTATGCTATCTGACAAAGCGCATATCTCGCTGGTTACGGATAGCTCTTCAAAGGAGGATACAAAGACAGATGACCAGTCCTATTCCCCCCCCAAGGTGTATGCTCTAACTTGGCAGGGTTATGTTGCTCATATCGTGCGTATGGTGTCTTGCATTGCTATGCCATTTGATTAGTTTAGACATGCTTTGTGTGAATGCCACCTGTTTAGTGTCTAATTACCATATATGTGAATTATGCATTGCCATCTTGTTGCAAGACATTATATATGTGAATTATACAATGCTATCTTGTTGCAAAGGCATTATATATGTGAATTATGCAATGCCATGTTGTTTAGCCAATCATCATGTATGTGAATTATATCATGCTATCATTTTTTTGTATTACGTGTTCCATTTGTCGACAACGTTTGTATATTCAACTACTCTTCCTGTGCATCAGCCATTTGAAGCGGCGATGGAAGTATCTGGAGTGAAAACAAGGTATTCAGAGCAGACAATGCTACCTGCTGAAGCAGACATCTTGTTGGCTACAGAGAGCTCCTCAGAGGAGGATTCAGAGACTGATGACCAGTCCTATTTCCCCCCTGAGGTCTATGCTCAAACTTGGCAGGGTTATATTACCCATGTCGTGCATGTTGTCTTGCATTGCTTAGTTTTTACATCATATATAGATTGACGTCTGCTTACTTGCTTACTATATAAATCATATATTTGAATTATATCATGCCATCATGTTTACATAGTACATACACATCATCTATCTCAATTATGGCATGGCAACCCATTTAATAAAGACATCATATAGTTATATCATCTCATCCTGTTTAGTGTTTACAGTCATCATATTTAGAATTATGGCATTCTATCCATGAATGTATGTGAATTATGGCATGCCAACCTATTTAATAAACACATTATATAGTTATGTCATGTCATCCTGTTTACATAGTCTCATATTTTGAACTATGTCTTTCCATCTTTTTTAGTTAGCCATCATAATGTGAAATTGTGTCATGCTATCCTGTTTAGTTAGCCATCATATATGTGAAATTGCGTCATGCTATCCTGTTTGGTTAGACAACATAAATATGAATTATTTCATGCCCTCTTTTATTCCCCACTATCCATTGCACCTGTCTATCATACAATGTCTATACTTTGAATTACTTTTCTTGTTTATCAGCCATTTGAATTGGAGAGCGTGATGGCAGTATCTAAGGGAGTAACAACACAGTCTTCAGAAAAGATAGTGCTACCAGTTGATGCAGATAGAACCACGGTTGTACTTGCCCAAGGACCAGATCCACCACACATAACCCAGACTCTCGCAGATTGTACCCCTACCCAGTTGAACAGAGAACCAGCTACACCCCTTCTAACCCCAACCCCGGCAGATAGTAACCCAGTTCCAGTTGACACAACACCGTCTCCACCACAGAGCACCCAAACACGAGCGGTTAGTAAGGGACTGCAGTGCCCAAAGCACTAGGATCACCACTCTGAATCCCAACTCAACGCTTAAAGGAGAAGAAGATTTGTTCTCAAGTCGGGTTCTGTAGCTAAGGTTCATACTCCTTTGCTCTTGCATTGCTGTATTTACTCATACCAACTATTTTCAAATTTGAAGGATGGAATTGAAACTCCAATGGCGCAACAGGTATGTTTTAAACCTGTTTCTTTAACTGGTTTGTTGTTGTATCCTACTCTATGTTGATTTCAGTTTCAATTGAATAAACAATTATGTTCTCATGTCATGCACATTACAAGTGTTGTTATTGCTCTATAGTTACGCACACTTATATTCTGTCTATTCTGCTTTCTCTTGAACAAATATTATTTGAACTGTGTCTCTATCTTGATTTGGCAACAAAAACTCGAATGATATAGACCATAAAGTGACCATGGCACATAGATATATGTTTGTTTCATGCTGTTATCCTGTCCACTTTACTACTGAACTCATTTACCAAAATGAGTTTCATATACAACATGGTAAACATGCGATGTGTCTACTTGTTTCTCTTTTAGAATGTGGACAAAATATTGGAGACCAATACCGCGTTATCCAATGGTAAAGGAAGTAATGCAGATAAGGTTGAAGATAGTGAGACATCCCTGTTGGTCTCCAAGAAAGCTGATAAAAACTATCTTGACGACAGTGAGGGAACCCAAAAGTCCTGTCTTGATGTAGTGTTCGAGTTACTGGCCACTACTGCTGGCACAAGCACTTCGAACTTGCTGCCTGAATCAGTTCATCTTCTTGAGTCTCAACTTCAAGTTGAAAGACATCGATCAGATTTGCTGCGACAGGAAGCTGAAGGACTGAGGAAGTCCCTGCAGAATTCAGATGCATATTTTCTGGTGCAACAGCAAGCGCTGGAGGATTTAACCGCCAAACAAGAGGAAGTTAATAAGGTTGCTAAGCATCTTGCCAGCATTATGGGTACCCAGGATATTGTTTCTTGAGATCTTCTGAAGTGGTTTCAGTTCTGTATCTGTTTTGTTGCGGCGTTTATTTGCGTTGGTCGCCAACTTTGACAACCAGTGTATATGATATGCTGCTTTGTTCCCTATATTTGCACTGGTGGCAAACTTTGATGCCTAGTGGATGTAATATGTGTAACAGTCGTGATAGCCTAGCATAAGTTGCTTGCTTATTTATTTCCTTGTTGTCTTGTTTATTCATTTACTTGTAGTCAGTGCAGTTCTTTTTAAAACTAGGCCACAATAACCATGGGCTAATATTTACTGTAGTAACACTGGGCCTCCTACGGGCCGTAGAAACAGTGGGCCTTCTATGGGCCAAAGAAACAGTAGGCCTTCTACGGGCCGTAGAAACAATGGGCTTCTACGGGCCGTAGAAACAATGGGCCTTCTACAGGCCGTAGAAACAATGTGCCTTCTATGGGCCGTATCATCAATGGGCCTTATACGGGCCGTATGACCATAACGGGCCATCGTTAATAGGTCGTATTTGATGACGCTATGAAAACGGCCAACCGTATTAACGGACCACAAACGGGCCGATGTAACCATGGGCTGAATTTGGCCAACAAGCAGAAAATGACAGTAACGGGCCGTAAGTAAACGAATGCTGGAAATGAGCCCAAGAATAAATGGGCTCTAAGAAGGCCGAAAGATAACATTTGCTGGAAACGGCCCAACTGAATAACGGGCCCTTAATGGGTATAAAGTTATATACTGTTCATTACGGGCCAGTTTCACCATGGGCCGTTAGTGGGTGTAAAGTGATACACTATTCATTGCGGGCCAGTTTCACCACGGGCCGTTAATAGGCCAAGAGTTACATAGAGCCTCATATGGGCCGAAAGACGTCATGGGCCATACATGGGCCAGAAGTGAAAACGGGCTGGAATCATATTGGATGGCCCAGATGACGCTACTGGGCCTAATTCGGATAGGGCGTAACGGGCCTTGGGTTAGCGGGTTGTAAATGGGCTATATGCGAATAGGCCGTTAACAGGCTTTCCATGGGCCGGCCCGCCACCTTTTGACCAAGTCAAACGGGCCGGCCTTTTCACAGGAATGGGCCTCTGTTGTGCCGTGCCACGTGTCGACGTATCATAGGCGCCTTCTGTCCAATGGGTAGATGACATCTGTCCCAACGGTGAGCCGACACGTGTTTCCTCCGGCCAATGATGATTTTACACATGGGAAATCCCCATTGGTCAGGGCTGTTAACGGTTATCGGATCCAAAACCCGACCCGATAGCTTAATGGTGTTCCGTTACAGTGGATGTCACGTGTCGGTCACCCTTGACGAAAGCACTTCTGTGACGCGCGATTTATCGTCATGGAAGTGGACACTTCCGTGATGATAATTTTGGTAATGTCATGGAACATTTCTACGACAGCACAGGTATGACTATCTTGGTTCTGTCATAAATTTGTCATGGATGTACATGCAAGACAAAAAACGCGACCTACTGTGACAAACACGTATCATCACGGAAGTGTATTTTTTTGTAGTGGATGGTGGTGGCTGACGATGGCCACATGATGGTGTTGGCTGATGATGGCCTCGTGATGGTGGCGACTGACAATGAGCTAGTGACGGTGGTGCCTGAAGATGGCCTCGCGATGGTGGTGGTGCCTGACGATGACCACACGATGGTGGTGGTGTTGGTGATCCCACAGCTGGGGACGACAAGACCATGCCAATTGTGGTAGAGGAGTCCAACCCACTGCCTCGCCGCTCTAAGCGCATCAAGATGATGAAGGAGTAGAAGAAGAAGGAGGAGTGAAGATCTTAAGAAAAGCTAGTCTTCTTCTAATTTGCAGATATATTGGAAACTCGTTTTTGATATATTGTTGGAAACCATTGATGTTGGATATGTAGTTTGAAACTTGTACTCCCTCCGTTTCGATTTACTCGTCGTGGTTTTAGTTCAAATTTGAACTAAAACCACAACGAGTAAATAGGAACAGAGGGAGTACGTTGAAAACTTATTGTTGGTATGCTTGTTGAAATTATTCTGAAATGTGTGTGTGTGTGTGTGTCTATATATATATATATATATATATATATATATATATGGAATTTTGTCAAATTTAATGAATTTAAGAAAAACAGAAGAAAAAAAATAGGGGATATACAACCACTTTGTTGTCGGTTGGCAAACAACAAAGGTCTTCACCGTCTACCAGCATATGGCAAAGCTGACACATGGCAGCTACCTATGCAACCTGGGTGCACTGGGCAGGCCTATTTGGCAGCTTTGTCGTCAACTGGCTGACGGAAAAGACCTTTGCATCTTTGTCGTCTGCTAGCTGACAGCAAAGAACGTCGTTAACCCCTTAACGGGCCTAAGCTGCCACGTGCGCTGTCCAGGCTCTTTGCCGTCTGCCAGCAGACGACAAAGGCCTTTGCATCTTTTCCGTAGATATAAATCCCAAGTGACTCAGAGAATAGAGCTATGCTCCCCATCAATGGCGCCCGAAAAAGGTCTTGATAACCCACAAGTATAGGGGATCACAACAGTTTTCGAGGGTAGAGTATTCAACCCAAATTTATTGATTTGACATAAGGGGAGCCAAAGAATATTCCCAAGTATTAGCAGATGAGTTTTCAATTCAACCATACCCAAAAGACTTAATATCTATAGCAAAGTTTTTAGTAGCAAAGTAGTACGGAAGTAACGGTAACGGTGGTAAAAGTAACAGTAGCAATTTTTTAGCGATGGTAACAGTGGCAACGACAAAGTAATTTAGCAAAGATCAATATGTCAAAAGCTCGTAGGAAACGGATCAGTGATGTTTAATTATGTCAGATGGCATTCATCATGCAACAGTTATAACCTACTGTGACACAGAACTAGCTCCAATTCATCAATATAATGAAGGCATGTATTCCGTAGATAGTCACACGTGCTTATGGAAAAGAACTTGCATGACATCTTTTGTCCTGGCCTCTCGTGGCAATGGGGTCCTAATGGAAACTAAGGGATATTAAGGCCTCCTCTTAATAGAGAACCGGACCAAAGCATTAGCACTTAGTGAATACATGAACTCCTCAAACTACGGTAATCACCAAAAAGAATCCCAATTATTGTCACCTTGGGGTATGCGGATCATAACTCATAATAGGTGTGTACAACTTGTAAGATAGGATCAAGAACACAAATATATTCATGAAAATATAACAGGTTCAGATCTAAAACCATGGCACTCAGGCCCTAGTGACAAGCATTAAGCATAGCAAAGTCATAGCAATATCAATCTCAGAACACAGTGGATACTAGGGATCAAACCCTAACAAAACTAACTCAATTACATGATAAATCTCAACCAACCCATCACCGTCCAGCAAGCTTACGATGGAATTACTCACGAACGATGGTGAGCATCATGAAATTGGTGATGGAGGAAGGTTGGTGGTGATGATGATGGCGACGAACCCCCCTCTCCGGAGCCCCGAACGGACTCCAGACCAGCCCTCCCGATGAAGAATAGAAGGCGGCGGTGGCTCCGTATCGTAAAACGCGATGAATCCTTCTCTCTGATTTTTTTCTCTCCGGCTGTGAATATATAGCATTGGAATTAGGGTCGGAGGAGGTCCAGGGGGCCCACAAGCTACCTAGGCGCGCCCTGGGGGGGAGGGGGCTCCCGCAGGCTTGTGGCCAATGGGTGGCCCCCCTCTGGATGATTTTTTCGCCAATATTTTTTATATATTCCAAAAATATTCTCCGTAAATTTTCAGGTCAATCCAAAAACTTTTATTTCTGCACAAAAATAGCACCATGGCAATTCTGCTGAAAATATCGTCAGTCCGGGTTAGTTTCATTCAAATCATGCAAGTTAGAGTACAAAACAAGGACAAAAGTGTTTGGAAAAGTAGATACGATGGAGATGTATCACAAGACAATGCAGTGACCATAGGACATAGATATATGTTTTTTTGATGCTTTTATTATGTACTTACTACTTGGCAATAGAAGACTTGGTAGTTTAATCCTGTCCACCTTACTACTGAACTGGTTCATCGAAATGAGTTTCATATTCTACATGCTAAACATGTTGTGCGTCTGCTTGTTTCTTCTTTTAGAATGCTGACAGAATACTTGGGAAGAGTACCGACATCATTGTTCGTCTCCAACAAAGCTAGTAAAATAGCTAAGGAAAACTATCCTGAAGATAGTGAGACAACCCCAAAGTCGTATCTTGATGTAGTGTTCGAGTTACTGGCTACTACTGCTGGCACAAGCTCTTCGAACTCACTGTTTGAATCAATTCGGTTTCTTGAGTCTCAACTACAAGCTAAAAGACATCGATCAGTTGTGCTACGACAAGAAGTTGAAGGACATAGGAAGTCCCTGGAGAATTCAGATACATACTTTCTGGTGCAACAACAAGCATTGGAGGATTTTAGCGCCAAACAGGAGAAAGCTAATAAGCCTGCTAAGCTTATTGCCAGCATGGTGGATACCCAGGATAATGTTTCTTGAGCTCTTGTGAAGTTGTTTCAGTTATGGATTTGTTTTGCTGCCGCTCGTTTATTTGCACTGGTGGCCAATTTAGACGCCCAGTGTATGTAATATGCTGCTTTGTTCCTATTGCACTGGTGGCGAACTTTGATGCCCAGTGTATGTAATATGTGTAATAGCCATAATAGCCTAGTGTAAGTTGCTTGCTTATTTATTTCCTTATTGTCTTGTTTATTTGTTTGGTTGTAGTCACTGCAGTTCTTTTTCCATGGTTTGCTTAGTGGCAACAATAAAATATCTTTTAAAACTAGGCCGTAATAACCATAGACCGTTATGTAGTGACCATGGGCCTCCTACAGGCCGTAGGATCAATGGGACTTGTGCGGGTGTTAGAATCCAGGTCGTACTATTCATGGACCAATAAAGGACCGTAATATGGGCCGTAAATGGGCTAGAGTGGAAATTGTTTGTTTATGGCCCAATCATAATGGGCCGTTAATAGCCGATATGTATAACGGGCTTAAACGGTCCGTATTTGATGACGCTAAGAAAACAGCCCAACGGATTAACGGGCCACAAACGGGCCAACTTTAAGCACAGGCTGAATTTGGCCCGCAAGCGGAACAGTCTAGTAACAGACCGGAAGTAATGAAATGTTGGAAATGGGCCCAAGAATAAATGGGCCCAAGAATAAATGGGCCTTAAAAGGCCAAAGATCACACGGGCGGGAAAGGGCCCAATGGAATAATGTGCCGTTAATGGGTATAAAGCCATACACTGTTCATTATGGGCCAGTGTCACCACGGCCATTAATGGGCCAAGAGTTACATAGGGCCTCATATGGCCGAAAGACGTCATGGGCCATACATGGGCCGGAAGTTACAACGGGCTGGGATCATATTGGACGGCCCAGATGCAGGTACTGGGCCTAATTCAGATAGGCCATAACGGTCCGTGAGTTAGCGGGCTCTAAATGGGCTATATGTGAACAAGTCGTTAACATGCTTTCAATGGGCTGACCCGCTACCTTTTGACCAAGTCAAACGGGCCGGCCTTTTCACCTGAATGGGCCACTGTTGGGTCGTGCCATGTGTTGACGTATCATTGGCGCCTCCCGTCCAATGAGTGGACGACATCTGTCCCAACGCTGAGCACAGACGTGGATACTCCGGCGAATCAGAATTTTACACGTGGAAAATCCCCATTGGTCCGGGTTGTTAACGGGTTACCGGATCCAAACCGGAACCCGATAGCTTAAAGACGACCCGTTATGATGGATGCCATGTGTCAGTTACCCTTGATGAACACACTTCCATGACGCGCCATTTATCGTCATGGAAGTGGACACTTCCGTGATGATAATTTTGGTATTGTCATGGAACACTTCTACGACAGCACAGGTATGACTATCTTGATTCTGTCATAAAATCATCATGGATGTACATGCATGACAGAAAACGTGACCTACTATGACAAACACGTATCATCATGGAAGTGTATTTCTTTGTAGTGCTCGTTCGAGGATATTGCTCGGGAGTCCAGTAAGTTCCATCAACGTTGAGTTTCCTTTCGAAACCCAAGACTTCCTTTCGAGGATTTTCATGCAGTATTGACTTCTTGAGCACATCACATAGGGTTTGATGCCCTCTTCGGCTTCTTAGCATTCCTATCTCAAGCAAGTCCTTTAGCCTGCAATTTTCATCAGCAATACAAGCATATTCATCGGAAGAGGGGTTAGAGATTTCATTCGTAACTACCACAATATTTTTGATGCTAGCATTTGAAGTTTCAGCAGGTGAATAAGCATTGCTACGTTCTAGGCATTTTAAGCATGGAGGAACAAAATTATCAGGAAGACGAGTAGATTGCTAGGTGAAGAGAGAAGATTTTTCTAACACCATCTTGTTATGAGATTCTTTCAGTTACACGAGTTCTTGATTCCTGTTAATGAGTTCTTCTGATAAACTCTCCTAGTCATCTGTAAGGGAATCATATCGATTAGTAAGATCGTCAATAGTTGATGAAAAAGTATCTTGCTCTTCGATCAACTTTTGATTCTTCTCCATCTCTTAGAACAGTAATCCTTCAGTTTTCCTAAGATTTCTCTCAAGCATTCCAAGATCATCTTGTTGAGATTTTGCCATCTTAACAAGTTTAGCATAAGCAATGTATTCAGGAGAATAACCATTCATGGATTTTGGGTGTTTTGCCGATACCTGGTCCTTTGAGGATTTTGCCATGAGATAGAAGGCGATTGGTTCATCATCACTTGAATCGTCATCATCAGCATCTAGTTCGAGAGTTGTCTGACGATTCATACGCAATGAAGGCATTGCTCCTTCCTATCCTTCTTTGACACTCTTCATCATAGGAGTCCGAATCGGATGTATCATCTTTAGAATGCATTCTCATGTCAGTGAAGACTCTGTTCAGCTGAGATATTTTCTTTATGTTGGATTCAATTGTATCTTCGGCTTGAACATCAGTGACTGGTCTCGTCGAAGAATATGATGATGGATATTCATTTTTCTTCGGGAGATTAGTATGATGATCCATTCGAGTGAATCCATTGTATGAAGATATTTCCATCTATTGCTTGGCCTTTCACAACATGGGAAATCAGCTATGAGGTGACCATATAATTTGCACTTGAAGCACTTCATTTCTTTCAGAGGTAACCTTCTTCTTGAAGATTCAAGCAAGTCACATTCATCGTTTGTGAGGCAAAGATTTTGTCTTCTATGATCACTTAGCCTTTCTGTGAGCATTTCAAGTTCCCTTGTGATGGTGTGTTGATTTTCAATGTCTTATCCTTCTTCTTGTTTCCTACCATAGTGAGGAACGATTTCTCCCTCACCTTCTGAAGAAGATTCTTGATCTGCATTTTCAAGCTCCATCGTTTCTTCGTGAAGGGACAACAGCGTCATGATCTCAACATAGTGAAGTTCTTCATAGTCAGGTCTTTGCTTGATTTCAGCTACGATGGGATCAAAGGTTGCGTTAAGAGCACTCAGAAGCTTGTTGACTAAATCTCTATCGGTGATATCAGTTACTCCTCCCTGATGTAGCCTTTCGACAATGTTTGTCAATCGGTCAGTGAGTTCCATAGCACTTTTCTTTCGCAAGGTTCGGAAACCAGTGAACATGGCACAAAGCATTTGTGTGTGGGGATCCATTCTGGCAATGAAATATTCATGAGCATTTTTATGGCATCCCAGGTTTGCTTCGCAGTGTCAAGCTTCTGGAATCAAAGAAAAATGTCTTTAGACAGACTGCAACAGATGATATCTTTTGCTTTAGCATCCAACTGTAGATTTTCTTTATCATCGGAAGTCAGATCATTCGGTCGCAGAATGGTGTATCCATTTTCCACAATCTATCATAGATCAAAGTTGATAGCTTGAATTCTGATTCTCATTCGTTCCTTCCAGTACAGATAGTGATTTCCATCGAAGATGGGAAACCTTTCAGAGTGCGAGGATCTACCTACATGCGACATACTCAAAACTCCAAGGACATTAGAACCTTAATAAGCAGAGACAAGGAGTACCTGCTGTGATACCAATTGTTAGGACCGAGAGTATATCGAGCAGAGGGGGAGTGAATGAGAGATTCAAAATTTCTTTCGAAAGTTTTGAACTGATCCCAGTCACAGCAATAGAATAATGAATGGAAGGAAATGAATTGAATCAATCTTCTTCATCAGAAGCATATTCCTCAATGAACGAAGTAATAATAATGCGAGCGTGGGAAATCACAGGTTTAACTATGATGAGAGTCATGCAACAAGCAAACAGATGCAGTAGTACAAGACAAAACATGGTGCGGGTCACGAGAGATATGCAAGATGGATAACCGAGATGGAATGATAGTGACTAAACAGAGTGAAGAGTATGCAACAAAATGATACAAGAAGATGAACTCATGAGAATGACAACAATGACAGAAATGAACTTGACCCACACAAATGATAAAGATCAGATACACTATCGGCACAGAGTACAAATGTAAAGTGCCGAATGAAATGCAGTAGAGTAGAATAAACCAGTGGTACTCGATGGCGACAAAGAGAATTGGTAGACCAATTCACCCTTCTGCCAAAAGGCTACATCTGGTTGGAGGGGTTGTGACTTAACATGGAAGATAAACTCTCTTCATCCTATTCTCCTTCAACTCAAAGCTGATCAGACTCTAGTTGATTTCACTTGTGGTAGATCCTTGTTAGCGATCTCCAAACCTTCGATCGACCTTTGTGAACCATAATCACTCTTGGTTGCTGAAAATCCAGCTCGGTGAAGACAACAACTCTTAAACACTCGAGCAGGAACCTATCCGTCTAGAGAGTGTGCAGCTCTCAAGAGTAATAGGTACAAGAACTCTAACTCAGAACCACTATGTGCTAAACCACTGTCTAAGTTTGGGCTCTTAATTTTCTCTTGGTAGATCTTAAACTCAAATCACTCAAAGAGGGGTTGCTCAAATTGATGCGGAGCATCCTATGGTCATCCCCATGGACCTACCATCGTCTCACCAAGTGCCAAAAGGACAAATGACACGAGCACGAGCTAGAGCTCTTGAGACCGAGGTGACATCTTTCCTTTGTGATGTTCCATATGACCCACTCGAGACACGGCTACTACCTAAGTCAGGAATGTTGTGCATGATCAGGTACCAAGAAGGACCCCTCGAAGATGCACGTGAAGACGGACAAGTACCGAAGTCCATGGATGAAAAGAACCCACATAAGGATCCGAAGAAGTCTCCAGGACCCGGACATCCGGCCCCAAGCCCCGGACATCCGGTCCGTGGAGCATCACCAGCAGTCGTCGTCCAGCCGAAGCTACAGGGCCCGGACATCCGGCCTAGGCCCCGGACATCTGGCCCAACTCCAGCCCGGACATCCAGCCCTAGCCCAAAAATCCGGTGCCCTTCACAGAAAGACCCCTGCCCTAGACATCCGGCACCCCCTCGAAGGCCCGGACATCTGGCCCGACGGCCCAGATATCCGCCCCCCTATCTGCGCACAGTAAAGGGCCGACGCCCATGTATCCTTTCGCCCCCTAGACTATATATACTCCTTCTCCTCCCTATTTCTAGGGTTAACAAAGGATTTGTTCATTTGAGAGATAGAGCTTTGCTCATCCACTTAATTACTTCTCCATCGGAGTTCCCGACCTCTACGGAGAAGATCCCCCAAGTGGATTCAAGACCCCTCATGGGAAGACCCCTCAAGACCTCCTCACGGAGAACTACCACCTCTTGTATCGCCCTTTGTTGCTTTTGGAAATTGTATCACTCTTTATGTTCATGGATCTAGCATATGTGTGATTGGATCTCTTCAATTTGAGTGTTTTCCCCTCGTATTTCCCCTTGTGTTCTTCGTGTTTGCTGTAGGATCACCTCCAAATCATGAAAGATCGGCCTTAGAGTTTCCACCCTACATCATCTTGGTATCATGAGCCACGTTGATCATGAATTTGGAGTCTCCACCATCGTTTTCTAGCCTTCTTTTGCTTGATTTTGTCCTAATTTCGAAAATCCCCACCAAAAATAGCCCCCAATTTTTTGGTGGTTTGTTGATGTGATGAAATTTTGTTGGATTTGATCCATGGATTTCGTGTGTAACAGGTAGATCTAGCTTTTCCCCATCATTTCCCCAATTTTCATCTGCGAAATCTCTCGAATTTTGCCCTGAAATCCATTTTCTCCCCGCGAGTTCATCGAGTTCATCTCGGATTTGGAGGCTCGAACATCCGACCCGTACCCCCAGACATCTGGCCCGACTGCCCGGACATCTGGCCTCCCGCAGCCCCACTTCCTCCACCACTTCACTTCCGCGTAACTTCCGCCAAATTTTGCCTGGGTTTCCACTTACACTTCCGCATACGACCACCGCTTTCCACAACCACCATCGCTTACCCGCTACCAACTCCAAAAATTTTGACGTGTTTTGTTCTTTTAGAATTTGAGTTGCGGTTTTCGTTTCCTAACGCATTTCAGGAACTTATGGACGGTTCGACATCGACATCACCGCCACTCATCTTTGCCACGGACTCTTCATCGACATTGACCACTTCATTATTATCCTTCCTTGCTTACACTAAACAAACCATTAACGGTAACCTTGACAACACCTTTGTGTACTCCTTGCCATTGCATTAATAACCCCATAGCCCATTTTGCGTACCTTTCCCATCGAGACTAGCCTTTGAGTATTGCCGGCAATGCTACTTGTGCACATTAGTGATCATAGCTCCCATTGCATACATACCAAATCATCTTGGTACATATCTTGATGTCATCTCTTGTGTCACAAGGTTGTCATCGCATATACACAATTGCTATCTTGGTTCATGAAGTTTTGCATGAGAAAGAGCTCAAAAGAGAAAGAGCCAAACAAGCTTTTAAGCAAAAGGAAAAGATAAGCAAAGAGCTTTTAAGCAAGAACCATAGCATCATACTACATTAAGATTGTCATACTCGATCATCTTGCATCATATCATTGGAACACCATACATATAGCATACTTGGGATAGAAGTTGTTGCATTTTGCTTAGTAGGTTGTGCACAAGTGTCATATACGCCTATTGAGCAATCGAGCTAGCGTCTCTCTAGCGTTGTGCAACAAGAGCATTTTCGTGGATTCCACATTTTGGCTCATTCCTTGGTTGCACGACCCCATTTATCTATCCGTGTGTGTGTTTCCGTGTACCATATCTTGCTATCGGTCAACTTGTTGCATTAGCAAATTTGCGATTTTTTAACAACTTTATTGAGTCTCACTAACAATTGCATAAATTTTGTCCACCATCCTAACCGAGCGCCACTAAAGGCTTATTTGTGTAGGTGTGAGAGATTGATGGGAACCGGTACCAATTGTGTTATTTCCTTGTTACATCATTGAGTGATCTTTGATCCATTCTCAACATCGGTCAAGGTAAATTTGGTATAGTTCTTATTTTTCTTCCACTCACACATTTGCTTGGAATGATGGATAGGCCAACTACTTCTACCAACACACTCTTCATCTAGCAAGACGAGGACCTGAACATCTACGTCACCAAGAACCACCTCTTCGACACGCAAAGAGCTTTACATCAAGAGAATGAAGCATTGGGTGAATGCATCGACCTACTTGCGTCCGACTTACGACAATCCAAACAACGTACAAGGGACTACTTTGACACATCAATGGCATATCTAAGGAGTACATCCGAGCCATGATGAGCAACCACTCTTCTACCTCGTCATCATATTCAATACGGAGCCACTCGAGTCGACATTCCTCTGACGCATCTCCGGTTCAAGTACATCAACATCGAACACTCTTCGTCGAGCCGCGCGCCAAGACCGTCAAGCAAACCGCAATCCACTACACGGCAATGATCAATGACAAGACCAACTTGAAGAGCAAGAACATTGACATCATAAAAATCAAGCTACCCTTACGCAAGCAAAAGAAAGGCAGTGCCAACACCAACAAGTGGAAGAACAAGAATGCCTACGACAACGAGAGCTCGAATAAGAGTGAGCGCGCCAACACCAAGATGAACAAGATGCCGAGGCACAACATCAACAACAACAACAGCATGTAGAACAAGGCCTTGAGACGCAACATGGACTATTCGACACCAATCGTGTCATTGCCACCCGCAACTGACGTGTTCGAGAAGAAGAATCGCTTCGCGAGGAAATCCAAGAACGACGATATCAAGCACGTTTGCACCGACAAGTTCCCCAAGCTCCTGCACAAGTTCCACAAGAACCACAAGTTTGCCAAGAGCAACAAGACAATGGGAATCCTCCACGCCAAGAGCAACATGAGGTTGACAACCCACCATGTCAAGGGCGACATCATCCCCGACCCCAACACAATGAAGAGAAACACTACGGCAAGCTCAAGTTCACCATTCCTAAGTTCACCGGAAGCAATGAACCCGAATAGTATCTTTCGTGGGCATTGAAGGTTGACAAGATCTTTTGTTTGCACAACTATGAGGAAGAGAAGAAGATCTCCATGGCATCCCTTGGGTTCCAAGACTATGTCCTCATTTGGTGGGAGCAAGTCATTGAGCGACGATTAACAAGACGTGAACCACCCATCACAACTTGGGATCAAATGAAGGATGTCATTAGAACATGCTTTGTGCCAACATACTATAACCGCGACCTCTTCAAGCAACTACAACCACTCAAGAAAGGAACAAAGAGCGTTGAAGAGTACTACAAGGAAATGGAGATTGCCATGATACGAGCTAATGTCACGGAATATGATGAGCAAACCATGGCACATTTCTTGAATGGCCTCAATCACCCTATCAATAAGATTGCTGATTTCCTACCTTACTCCAACCTCATCGAGCTAGTGCATCAAGCCACCAAGGTGGAGCAACAAGTGTGAGATGACTTCAAGTATGCCAAGTACTCTTCCAAGACATATGGCTCCAATAACCAAGATTCAACGACTTAACCACTTTCTACCTCAACCAAACCTTCTCCAAGCAACGGTGACAAGTCAAGTTACAAGAAAACTTCGACAACCTCAAGTCGTCCTCCTACTACAAGTAACTTCAAGCCGAGAGCTTCATCATCTACAACACCAGATGAGACCATCAAGATAAGTTCCATCAAGTGCTTCACATGCGGCGGCCGAGGCCACAATTCATTCGAGTGTACCAACAAGCGTACCATGATCCTCAACAACGACGGAACCTATGAATCCATGAGTGAATAATAAATGGAGGCCCTTGAGCAAGTGGCCATGCACCGGCGCGTGAATGAGGATGAAGATGATCAAGTCTTTTGTGACGAAGATTCGAGCCCAACTCTCATTGTCTCCAAGGTTTTGACACTTCAACATCAATAAGATGAAGACCAAAGATGTCATATCTTCCACACCAAGGCTGGCATCAATGGAAGGTCCGTGAAGGTCATCATAGAAAGAGGAAGTTGCCATAACTTAGCAAGTGAAGAACTATGCTCCAAGCTCCAATTGGTCAAGATGAAGCATCCCCGACCCTACAAGGTCCAATGGCTTAGCGACTCCGGCACAATTCAAGTGGAACACATGGTTCAAGTCTCCTTCAAGATCGGAGCATATGAAGACACCTTGGAGTGTGATGTTGTTCCAATGTCTGTTTGCCATCTCCTACTTGGACGACCTTGGCAATTCAACCGTGGCGTCATTCACAATGGACGAACCAATCACTATAGCTTCAAGATGAAGGGAAAGGAGTACGTGCTACAACCTATGTCACCAAGCCAAGTGATCGCTGACAAGCAAGCAAACACACATCATGGAGAGAATAGTGAGAGAGCGAACCACCAAAAACAGAATGAGTGCCACAAGCCCAAATTGAGCGCCTCCATGATGAGCGATAAGAAAAACTTGGTGCTACTTGCCACCAAAAGTAAGATGAGATAAGTTTGTGAGAACCCATCAAGTGTTATGCACTATGTCCTTTTGTGCAAGGAAGAGGCACCCAAAACTAACATGTCTCACAATCTACCTTTAGTGTTATCTTCTCTATTGTAGGAATTCCAAGATGTATTACCCGACGAGCTACCTCCGGGTCTACCTCCCCTTCGAGGCATCGAACATCGCATCGACCTCATCCCCGGAGCACCCCTTCCTAACAAGGCACCATATCACTTCAACCCAGAGGAAACCAAGGAGATTCAATGGCAAGTACAACAACTCATCGACAACAGACGTGTACGAGAAAGCTTGAGCCCATGTGCCTTCCCGGTAATCCTTGTTCCCAAGAAAGATGGAACATATCGCATGTGTTTAGTTTGTTGTCCTATCAATTCTATCACCGTTCTGTATCACTACCCCATTCCACGCCTTGATGATATGTTAGATGAGTTTAGCAGAGCCACCATTTTCTCTAAGATTGATCTTAAGAGTGGTTATTACCAAATTCGCATCCAAGAGGGTGATGAATGGAAAACCGCTTTCAAAACCAAGTTTGGCTTGTATGAATGGTTGGTCATGCCTATGGGTTTATCCGAAGCACCCGACACATTTATGCGCGTGATGCATTTTGTTCTTCGCCCATACATTGGCATATTTGTTGTGGTCTACTTTGACGATATTCTTGTCTTTAGCAAATCCCTCAAGATCAAGTCACCCATCTTAGAACTGTGTTGCAAACTCTTCAAAAAGAGCACCTTTATGCTAATATGGAGAAATGCCCTTTTGGTGTTGATAAGCTTGTTTTCTTGGGTTTTGTTGTATCTTCTAAGGGTGTTCATGTAGATGAATCTATGATCAATGCTATTTAAACTTGGCCACAACCAACCAACTTGCAACAAGTGCATAGCTTCCTTGGCTTAGCCGGTTCCTATCGTAGATTTGTGAAGGATTTAGCACCATCGCTTTACCTTTACATGCATTGAGTAATAAGAATGCCCCATTTTTAGGGGACCATCCCAAGATACCGCATTCAATGAGCTTAAGAATTTCCTTACACATGCTCTTTTGCTTGCTTTACCCAACTTTGATAAACCTTTCAAGGTCCATTGTGATGCTAGCGATTATGGCATACGAGGTGTGTTGATGCAAGACAAGCGCCCCATAGCTTACTTTAGTGAGAAACTTTTGAAACGCAACTCAATTATCCCATCTATGACAAAGAGCTATATGCTTTAGTGCGAGTATTGCATGTTTGGGAGCATTATCTCCACCCTCATGAGTTCCTTTTTTTGATCAGATCGTGAAACACTTAAATATCTTAAGGGCCAAACTAAGTTGAACAAGCGTCATGCTAAGTAGACTGAATTCATTGAGTCATTTCCTTATGTCATCAAGCACATCAAAGGCAAAGAGAATGTTGTGGTGGATGCGCTTTCTCGTAGATGCATGCTTGTTACCCAACTTGAATTGGATGTCATTGGCTTTGAGCACATAAAAGACTTGTATGTGCATGATCCTACTTTTGCTATTCCTTATGCCAAAAGTTTGATGCATACATCTTGGGAACGCTATTATATCAAAGATGATTATCTTATGAGAGCTAAAAAACTATGTATCGCCGAGTCTTCTCTTCGTTTGTTACTTTTGAAAGAGGCTCATGGAGGAGGACTTATGGGACACTTTGGATGCGACAAGACATTTGCTACGGTCTCTGAGAACTACTTTTGGCCCAAGATGTTCTGCGACGTCTCATGCTTCACCCATCGAGGCTCTACATGTCGCAAAGCTAAGCCTAAAGCTCAATCCCATGGTCTCTATATGCCACTCCCTATTCTGTATCACCCATGGGAAGATATTAGTATGGACTTTGTGCTTGGTTTGCCTCGAACTCGAAACGGCAAAGTTCCGTGTTTGTTGTTGTGGACCGTTTCTCTAAAAGGGCACATTACATACCATGAAACAAGATAGACGATGCTTCACATGTTGAAAATATCTTTTGTAGGGAAATCTTACGTCTACATGGAGTGCCAAAGGCGATTGTCTCGGACCACGAGTCAAGTTCCTAAGCTACTTTTGGAAGATGCTATGCGCCAAGCTCGGAGTCATGCTTTTGTTCTCTTCGGCATACCATCCTCAAACCAATGGCCAAACAGAGGTCACGAACCGGACGCTCTCCACTCTACTATGCATGTTGATTAAGAAGAACATTAAGGACTAGGAGTACTGCCTATGCATCACCGAGTACGCCTACAATCGCGCAAGACATTCGACTACCGGCAAGTCTCCCTTCGAGGTCATCTACGATTTCAACCTGTTGTCCCCATTGGACATTCTACCCCTTCCACTACAAGAGCGCATCAACATGGACGTGAGCGCTAGAGCAAGCTATCTCAAGAAGGTGCATGAAGATACAAGGAACACCATCGAGCGACAAGTACAACGCCTCGCGACCAAGATCAACTTCAACAAGCACGCCATTATATTCAACATTGGAGATATTGTATGGCTACACCTTCGAAAGAACCGTTTTCCCAATGAACGCAAGTCCAAGGTTCTACCACGAGATGACGGACTGTGACGCCCTCGATTCAATCGTAAACTAATCATACACACAAATATGTACGATCAAGACCAAGGACTCACGGGAAGATATCACAACACAACTCTAGACACAAATTAAAATAATACAAGCTTTATATTACAAGCCAGGGGCCTCGAGGGCTCGAATACATAAGCTCGAAAACACAAGGGTCAGCGGAAGCAACAATATCTGAGTACAGACATGAGTTAGACAAGTTTGCCTTAAGAAGGCTAGCATAAAAGCAACATCGATCGAAAAGGCAAGGCCTCCTGCCTGGGAGCCTCCTAACTACTCCTGGTCATCGACGGTCTCCGTCACATGGTAGAAGACGCGCTCAGTGTAGTAGCAGTCGTCAAAGGTGGCATCTGGCTCCTGGACTCCACCATCTGGTTGCAACAACCAGAAAGAAGAAAGAAAGGGGGAAAAGGGGTAGCAAAGCAACCGTGAGTACTCATCCAAAGTACTCGCAAGCAAGGATCTACACTACATATGCAACATTATCAAAGGGAGGCTGTATATGTGGACTGGGCTGCAGAAATGCCAGAAAAGAGAGAAGGCCTAGTCCTATCGATGACTAGCATCTTCTGGAAACCACCATCTTGCAGCAAACAGGAGGGAGTAGAGTAGCATAAAGTGAAGTAGTACTAGTGTTATCAACCTCAGCCAGAGATCCTTTCTCGACTCCCTGCGAGAAAGAAGTCCCAGAGCCGTACTATCCAATTCTCATCACCATCCAATTCTCATCACCATCCAGTTCTCATCACAAGTATCCAGTTCTAGTTGTATCGATCGGGATACAACTCCGAGTGTCTGTTACCGTAGGACAGGCTATCGATAGATGTTTTCTTCCCTGCAGGGGTGCACCAACTTACCCACCACGCTTGATTAACTCCGGCCGGACACACTTTCCTGGGTCATGCCCGGCCTCGGCCAAACAATACGCCGCAACCCGACCTAGGCTAAATAGAGGGGTCAGCACACTGGACTAAACCTATGCCCCCAGGGGTCATGGGCCATCTCCCCGGAAACTCCTGCATGTTGCGTACGTGGCCGGTGAGCAGACCTAGCCTCCCTTATACAAGAGAAGGCGTAACCAGTCCAACCCGGCGCGCGCCGCTCAGTCGATGACGTCTATTAAGCTTCGGCTGATGCATACGACGCAGAACGCCCATACTATGCCTGCGTGATGGTTAGTGCTATCAGGCAAGAGGCCCCTCGGATCAAATATCCAAATCGTAGTGGATTAGGAACGTGCGGTAACAAGCAGAGACTCACGAAAGATGTGAACCCGTCGCCCCGTCTCGAGGACTTGCGGAAAGGGCTAGGAATGCCCGGCCACGCCTCGTAATTATCTCGCAGGCACCTTCCAGGTCAACCCGTCTCCACATCACTCGCAAATATGCTCGCGCGGGTACCCCTTAGGGTCGACCCGTCTCTAGTAACATGGTTCAGTGTAACATAGTAACCATAGTAACCATGTGTCCAAACATCAAGGGGAAAACCCAAGGAATCACCCCCGGTGAATTCCACTCAATGTAATCAACAAGGTGAACGTAAGAGGAATCACCCCCGAGGTTCACACTTGAGGGGTTGCACGACAGAGTCATATTGGAAGTGGTTAAGGCGGCATCATCCTTGATGACCACGACCGAATAGCTACACTACAGGGTTAACATCAGAAGTGTTGTAGAGGTGTCACCCTCGGCACTCCATATAACCCAGCAGTGTCGAGCAACTAAGGGGAAAGTGATGTGCGGTGCCGAGGCCTGGTCTTCGATCCCGTTGATTGGGTCTTCAATGATGAAGCAGGGGCAACAAGGACAAGGTGGGGGTCACTGATGGATCACTAACCAACCTATACTAAGCAGTTTAGGATAAACAGGTTACAAAAGCAGGCTATGCATCAGAATAGGAGCAAACAATAACAATAGCAAAATCTAATGCAAGCATGAGAGAATGGAATGGGCGATATCGGGATGATCAAAGGGGGGCTTGCCTGGTTGCTCTGGCAAGGAGGGGTCATCGTCGACGTAGTCGATCACAGGGGCAGCATCGGTCTCGGGGTCTACCGGAGAAAAGAGGGGGAAGAAACAGTAAATATTAAGCAAACATAGCATCACAAAGCATAGCGTGGCAATATGTTGTGCCGGGTGTGACCTAACGTATGGCTACACGATGAAGGTGAAGGGGGAAATCAATCGGGAATGTTTTCCCGGTTCCGGACCTGTGTCAAACAGATGACCGGAGGGGGAATATTCCATGTTTAGATAGTTAGAGGTATCTGATAGGTAAACGGACCACGCATCCAGATTCGTTGGATTTTTCTGAGCAACTTTCATATAGAAAACATTTTCATCTGAGCTACGGTTTAATTTCTATGAATTTTCAAAGATTAAACCATTTCCTATAATTAATTTAGTTATTAAACACGAATTATCCAAACCAGTAAATGATGACGTCAGCATGACGCAAGCATAGCGTCAGCGGTCGGCTGACCAGTTGACCAGTCAACTGCGGCCCACCAGTCAGTGACTGGAGCTGCCCAGTCAGTCGTTAACCTGGTCAACTGGGACCGCCGGGCCCAGCTGCCAGTGACCCAGGGGGTTGCCACATAGGCGCCACATCAGCGCCGGCTGCCGGAGTTACTCCGGCGAGCCCGCAACGCGGCGGTGAGCTCCGGCGATCTCGGAAACGCGCTGTGGTGGCTCGTTTTGCGTGCGGTTGGGTGCGTTGGAACGGGCACTCAACTCCGCATCGTTTGGTGGCGGTGGCACGACCTGAAGTGGCCCGTGGAGACGGCGGCGACGAGCAAAGGCGGCGGCCGGAAACAGGCGATGTCGAGGATGTGGCTAAGGAGCACGGGGAGGGAAGCGAGTGGCACATTCGAATCCTACGGCTACGGCGGGCATGACTGCGAGCTCAGCCGAGCTCGACAACGCCTGTGGCGATAGCAGCAGCCACGGCGGCGGAGCTCCGTTCGGGCAAAAAAATGGCACGGAGGCTACAGTGATGGTTCCGTGCGGGGGAGCGAGGGGAGAGACGATGTGGCTCACCGGGAGCTGTAGGGGGATGGCAGCGGGCTCGAGGGAGGTCGGGGCGGTGCTGTGGGTGACGAATCACCGACGAGTGGTGGCGGGGACCGTTGGGGAAGACAGGACGACGGCGACGCTGATGGGGCTTCCCCGCCTTGTTCCGGTGAGGTAGTCGAAGAAGGCGTCAACGGCGAGCCTCCTGGACCTTCTGGCGAGGCGCGGGGTAGGCGATGGCCGTGGCTACGGCACAGCCATGGCGACGGCGGCGCTCGGTTGAGGTGGGGAGGGGATCTGGAGAGTGAGGGAGAGAGAAGAGAGGGCGAGCAGGGGAGTGGGTGGAGGTAGGTGGGGGAGGACTCGAGGAGACGGAGGGGGGCGCTCTTATCCACCCGCGGCGCTGCCGGCGAGGTGGTCGGGCGGCGACGAGCCCCTATAGCGGCGCGCACCGGGGAAATAGTAGGGGGGCGCGGTACGGGGAGCTGGGCCGGCGTGCTGTGGTGGGCCGAGGCCTATGGGAAGGGGGCGCGGTGGCCAGCTGGGCCAGCCAGCCTAGTTGAGGGGGGGCTTTCCCTCTTTTTTTAAGCTTTTCTGGTTTTAGCTATTTCAAGCCATTTAGACATTTTTCAAAAATATCGATTCACCACCAATATTACCAGAAGAATACTTTCCACATGATGAACATTTTAGTTTTCATGTTTGAGCATTTTGAATTTCACACAGAATTTGAATTTGAATTCAACTGGAATGTGAAAGAACATGAGACAATAATGATCAGGCACAAGTTTAGCAAAATAATTACCTTAACCCCAGGGGTTACTGTAGCATCATTACACCGGGGTGTTACAACTCTCCTCCTCTAACAGAAATTCTCGTCCCGAGAATTAAGAGGTAGAAGGGAACATGTCGGGGTATTCAGCACGGAGGTTATCCTCGCGTTCCCAAGTGGCTTCATCCTTAGAATGATTTGACCATTGCACCTTGAGGAACTTGGTAACCTTCTGGCGTGTTCGACGTTCAGCTTCTTCAAGAATGCAGATCGGATGCTCCTTGTATGTGAGATCATCTTGAATTTCAATCAATTCCGGATCCACTTCACGTTCCGGATCCTTGAAGCATCGACGAAGTTGCGACACGTGGAAGACGTCATGAACATGAGAGAACTGAGGTGGCAACTCAAGTTGATAAGCCACCAGGCCACGACGGGCCAGAATGCGGAAAGGACCAATGTAGCGCGGAGCTAGCTTGCCCTTGACTCCGAACCGATGAGTACCTCTCAAAGGAGTGACACGCAGATAAGCTTGTTCACCAGGTTGATAAGTTGAACCCCAGTGTTTCCGGTCATAGTTGCTCTTCTGGCGGGACTGGGCCGCCTTGAGATTATCCTGGACAATGCGAACCTGCTCTTCAGCTTGTTGAATAGTATCCGGACCAATGAGTGTCCGTTCCCCAGTTTCTGACCAATTCAGAGGGGTTCGGCACTTACGTCCATAGAGCACTTCGAAGGGTGCCATCTTCAAGCTGGCTTGATAGCTGTTGTTATAAGAGAACTCCGCATAAGGGAGAGATTCTTCCCACTTCTTGCCGAAACAAATAACACAAGCTCGAAGCATGTCTTCAAGAATTTGATTGACTCGCTCGACTTGGCCTTGGGATTGGGGATGATAAGCAGTGCTCCAGGTAATATGACTTCCCATTGCCTCTTGGAAACTATCCTAGAACTTTGAAGTGAATAAACTGCCACGGTCTGAACTGATCTCCTTCGGAATGCCATGGAGTGACACAATTCTGGAGATATACAAGTTTGCTAATTGACTAGCAGTGATTGTCTCCTTGACTGGCAGAAAGTGAGCAACTTTCGAGAATTGGTCGATGACAACAAAGATAGCATCATTACCTTTCTGAGACTTGGGAAGGCCTGTGACGAAATCCATTTGGATCTTATCCCACTTCCATTCAGGAATCGGAAGCGGTTGTAGAAGTCCAGCCGGTTTCTGATGTTCTGCTTTGACGCGACGGCAAACGTCACATTCTTCGATATATCGAGCAATGTCTTGCTTCATATTAGACCACCAGTACTTCTGACGGATGTCTAGGTACATCTTGGTACTTCCCGGATGAATAGAGAGAGGGGTGTCATGCGCTTCTTTCATCACCTTCTCTGTCATAAGCTCGAACCGGGGTACTACAATGCGATCTCTGAAGTATAAGGTTCCATCTTCACCAAGTGAGAAATCTCTGGATTTGTCTAAGGCAAGATCCTTTTTCATCAAATCAACGTGAGCATCTTTGGCTTGAGCAGACTTAATTGCTTTTAGAAGAGTTGGTTCCAATACAAGGTTATTCAGAGAACCCTATGGAACTAGTTGAAGGTTTAGCTTGCATAGCTCTTCATAAAGGCGGGGTTGAGCTTTGTAGACCATGTGATTATTGCAATAAGACTTGTGACTCAAGGCATCAGCCATTACATTAGCCTTGCCAGGTGTATAAGATATACCGCAGTTGTAGTCAGCAATAGCTTCCATCCATCGCTGCTGACGGAGGTTCAGATCTAGCTGAGTAAACAGGTACTTCAGACTTTAATGATCGCTGAAGATCTCGCAACGATTACCGAGAAGGTATTGTCTCCATAGCTTCAGTGCAAAGATAACCGCAGGAAGCTCGAGGTCATGAACAGGGTAGTTCTCTTCGTGAGGACGTAATTGACGGGAGGCATAAGCAATCACTCTGCGCTCTTGCATTAGGACACAGCCTAATCCTTGTCGTGAAGCGTCGCAATAGATGATGAAGTCCTTGCGAGAATCAGGGGGAGCAAGCACTGGGGCAGATGCCAGCTTGTCCTTGAGTGCCTGGAAACTTTCCTGACACTTTTCAATCCAATCAAACTTAACGCCTTTGTGAAGCAGATTAGTCAGTGGCTTGGAAATCTTGGAGAAGTTCTCGACGAAACGGCGGCAATAACTGGCAAGTCCGAGAAAGCTTCTGACTTGCTTGACAGTCTTCGGAGGGGTCCAGTCAAGAATAGCCTGAACGCGCTCTGGGTTGACGGCAATACCATCCTTGGAGATGACATGACCAAGGTAGGTGACTTCGGGTAACCAGAATTTGCACTTGGAATACTTGGCATAAAGCTGATGCTCTCGAAGCTTTTCCAGAACAAGACGAAGATGTTCAGCATGTTCTTCTTTGTTCTTCAAATATACCAGAATATCATCCAGATAGACCACGACGAACTTGTCGAGGTAATCGATGAATATGTAGGTCATCAAATGAGAGAATGTGGCTGGAGCATTGGTCAAGCCAAAAGACATAACTGTGTACTCGTAAGAACCATAACGAGTCACGAATGCGGTCTTTGGAATATCCTCTTCACGAACACGGATCTGGTGGTAACCCAACCTCAAGTCGAGTTTAGAGAATATCGATGATCCAACCAGTTGATCGTACAAATCATTGATCCGAGGAAGGGGATATTTGTTCTGAATTGTAGCTTGGTTGATAGGACGGTAATCTTGGACCAAACGGTTCATTCCGTCCTTCTTCTTCACAAAGAGAGAAGGTGCTCCCCAAGCAGAGGGACTTGGATGAATGAAACCCTTGCGAAGAGATTTGTCGATTTCCTCCTTAAGCTCAAGGAGTTCATGAGGTGGCATCTTGTAGGGTCGTTTGGCGATAGGAACGGTGCCTGGTTTCAAGTTGATGACGAACTCGACAGCCCGGGCAGGGGGTATTCCTGGAAGTTCTTCTGGAAATACGTCTTGGAAGTCACGAACTACTGGAATCTTTTCAATCCCCTCAAGAGGTGCTGCGTTCAACGCATTCAAAGCATAAAGTCGTGCTTCAGCATCCTGAACAAGCTGAGCATGGTAGCTTACTATCTCATCGGAAGGATGCAGGAGGTGAACGACCTTGGTGGCGCAAACGATAGAGGCAGTATGCGCTTTCAACCATTCCATTCCCAAAATTAGGTCAATATTGGAAGACTCCAGAATAATGGGAGAAACAAGGAATTCCAACCCTTCAATCTCAATGGGAACGTCGTGACCAATCATGGTAGTTTGACATCGGCCCGTAGGGGTGCGCACCACTATTGGAGTGTTCATGGGCTCGCATCGAATGTCGTGTGCGTATGCAAAATTTTCTGACATAAACGAATGCGATGCTCCTGAATCGAATAAAACAGAAGCCGGTACTGAATTAACGAGAAGAGTACCCATCACAGTAGCAGGCTGGTCTTGAGCTTCATTCAGATCAACATGATTAGCCTGACCACGATCATAAGGTCGGGCATTGCTATTGCGGGGCTGGTTGTTTCCACGGCCATTAGAAGGCAGAGCCAGCTGGTTCTTGTTTTGATTGCACTCTCTGGCACGGTGACCTGGACGACCACACCTAAAGCACAATTCATCTTTGGGATTGGGAGGAGGATCTTGGGGTGGTACCACTCGAAGAGGCTGCCCCTCCGGTGGAGGAGGCAGACGAGGTGCAACATAGGACTGTCTTGGTGCAGGTGCAGTTGGACGATACATGCTGTGGGGAATCCATATCCGACGCTTCTGCGCTGACGGGCCCGAAGATGGGCAAGCATCACGGCTACGCCTGAGGAATCCCTGGTGTTCCTGAAGACCAGTCTCAACCTGAATAGCCTTGTTCCCAAGGTGGTGAAGTCGGCAAAGTCATGAACGAGCAGTGCTAGCTTGACATCAGGGTGAAGTCCATCACGAAACTTTTCTTGCCTACGAGCATCAGTAGCAATATCTTCTTCAGCGTAACGGGACAATTCCAAGAATTCCCGCTGATAAGCATCTACAGACTTGTTGCCTTGGGTGAGGTTACGGAACTCGCGCTTCTTCCTGTCCATGATTCCCTGAGGAATGAAGCGGGCACGGAAAGCGGCTTGGAAATCCGGCCAAGTGATGACCGTTCCAGCAGGTAGGGTACGCCTGTGGCTGTCCCACCATTGAGTAGCGGGACCCTTGAGGAAGAAGGATGGGAAAGTGACATAGCTGGCAGGGGCAACACTAGCAGACTCCATTTCATACATGATGTCTCGGAGCCAGTCATCAGCATCAAGGGGCTGAGTTGAGCTGCGGTAGAATGTCGGGTTGAGGCCCATGAAGTCCTGCAGAGTAACTGGGGCTGGCTGCTGGTTCATATTCGGACGAGGAAACTGAGCCATCATTCCTTCCATGAACTGGCGGTTCAGCTCAAACTGTTGCATCATTCCAGCAAAGAATTCGGGCGGTGGTGGATCGTTGGCACCACGGCCACGACCAGCGGGTCTAACCATCCTGCTAACATGTAACAGGGGGTAGTTCAGTATCGAGCATTTGCAAAGACAAAGGATCATTCATGATGAAACAGGCATAATGAAAGAGGTACGATGGATACCTCTTAGTAGTCAACATGACAGTGTGTGCACTTTTCAAGATGCTATTCTAAGGAGTAACTATGGCTTATCCAACTTTGGGGTGAATGTGGTCACGGGATCCTAATGTTAGAGTTAGTAAATTCGTTTAACCCGAGTAGAAGAGAGTTCAAAGTACCAGAGTATAGACAAGGAGTAAAAGATCCTAACACCACCCAATGGCGATGTGGGCCCGTAAGACACACAGCCATGTTAGTAAAAGTTTTTCAGTGACTAGACTCAACTTCGGCCAAGGAGTTGGAAAGGGGGCTACCTACAGGCAGTCGGCTCTGATACCAACTTGTGACGCCCTCGATTCAATCGTACACTAATCATACACGCAAATAAGTACGATCAAGATCAAGGACTCACGGGAAGATATCACAACACAACTCTAGACACAAATTAAAATAATACAAGCTTTATATTACAAGCCAGGGGCCCCGAGGGCTCGAATAAATAAGCTCGAAAACACAAGAGTTAGCGGAAGCAACAATATCTGAGTACAGACATGAGTTAGACAAGTTTGCCTTAAGAAGGCTAGCATAAAAGCAACATCGATCGAAAAGGCAAGGCCTCCTGCCTGGGAGCCTCCTAACTACTCCTGGTCATCGACGGTCTCCGTCATGTGGTAGAAGACGCCCTCGGTGTAGTAGCAGTCGTCAAAGGTGGCATCTGGCTCCTGGACTCCACCATCTGGTTGCAACAACCAGAAAGAAGAAAGAAAGGGGAAAAACGGGTAGCAAAGCAACCGTGAGTACTCATCCAAAGTACTCGCAAGCAAGGATCTACACTACATATGCAACATTATCAAAGGGAGGCTGTATATGTGGACTGGGCTGCAGAAATGCCAGAAAAGAGAGAAGGCCTAGTCCTATCGAAGACTAGCATCTTCTGGAAACCACCATCTTGCAGCAAACAGGAGGGAGTAGAGTAGCAAAAATGAAGTAGTACTAGTGTTATCAACCTCGGCCAGAGATCCTTTCTCGACTCCCTGCGAGAAAGAAGTCCCATAGCCGTACTATCCAATTCTCATCACCATCCAATTCTCATCACCATCCAATTCTCATCACAAGTATCCAGTTCTAGTTGTATCCATCGGGATACAACTCCGAGTGTCTGTTACCGTAGGACAGGCTATTGATTGATGTTTTCTTCCCTGCAGGGGTGCACCAACTTACCCACCATGCTTGATTAACTCTGGCTGGACACACTTTCCTAGGTCATGCCCGGCCTCGGTCAAACAATACGCCGCAACCCGACCTAGGCTAAATAGAGAGGTCAGCACGCCGGACTAAACCTATGCCCCCAGGGGTCATGGGCCATCTCCCCGGAAACTCCTGCACGTTGCGTACGCGGCCGGTGAGCAGAACTAGCCTCCCTTATACAAGAGAAGGCATAACCAGTCCAACCCGGCGCGCGCCACTCAGTCGCTGACGTCTATTAAGCTTCGGCTGATGCATACGACGGAACGCCCATACTATGCCCACGTGATGGTTAGTGCTATCAGGCCAGAGGCCCCTCGGATCAAATATCCAAATCGTAGTGGATTAGGAACGCGCGGTAACAAGCAGAGACTCACGAAAGATGTGACCCGTCGCCCCGTCTCGAGGACTTGCGGCAAGGGCTAGGAATGCCCGGCCACGCCTCGTAATTATCTCGCGGGCACCTTCCAAGTCAACCCGTCTCCACATCACTCACAAATATGCTCGCGCGGGTACCCCTCAGGGTCGACCCGTCTCTAGTAACATGGTTCAGTGTAACATAGTAACCATAGTAACCGTGTGTCCAAACATCAAGGGGAAAACCCGAGGAATCACCCCCGGTGAATTCCACTCGATGTAATCAACAAGGTGAATGTAAGAGGAATCACCTCAAGGTTCACACTTGAGGGGTTGCACGACAGAGTTATATTGGAAGTGGTTAAGGCGGAATCACCCTCGATGACCACGACCGAATAGCTACACTACAGGGTTAACATCAGAAGTGTTGTAGAGGTCTCACCCTCGGCACTCCATATAACCCAGCAGTGTCGAGCAACTAAGGGGAAAGTGATGTGTGGTGCCGAGGCCTGGTCTTCGATCCCGTTGATCGGGTCTTCAATGATGAAGCAGGGGTAACAAGGACAAGGTGTGGGTCACTGATGGATCACTAACCAACCTATACTAAGCAGTTCAGGATAAACAGGTTACAAAAGCAGGCTATGCATCAGAATAGGAGCAAACAATAACAATAGCAAAATCTAATGCAAGCATGAGAGAATGGAATGGGCGATATCGGGATGATCAAAGGGGGGGCTTGCCTGGTTGCTCTGGCAAGGAGGGGTCGTCGTCAACGTAGTCGATCACAGGGGCAGCATCGGTCTCGGGGTCTACCGAAGAAAAGAGGGGGAAGAAACAGTAAATATTAAGCAAACATAGCATCACAAAGCATAGCATGGCAATATGTTGTGCCAGGTGTGACCTAACGTATGGCTACACGATGAAGGTGAAGGGGGAAATCAATCGGGAATGTTTTCCCGGTTCCGGACCTGTGTCAAACAGATGACCGGAGGGGGAATATTCCATGTTCAGATAGTTAGAGGTATCTGATAGGTAAACGGACCGCGCATCCAGATTCGTTGGATTTTTCTGAGCAACTTTCATATAGAAAACATTTTCATCTGAGCTACGGTTTAATTTCTATGAATTTTCAAAGATTAAACCATTTCCTAAAATTAATTTAGTTATTAAACACGAATTATCCAGAACAGTAAATGATGACATCAGCATGACGCAAGCATAGCGTCAGTGGTTGGCTGACCAGTTGACCAGTCAATTGCGGCCCACCAGTCAGTGACTGGAGCTGCCCAGTCAGTCGTTCACCTGGTCAATTGGGACCGCCGGGCCCAGCTGCCAGTGACCCAGGAGGTTGCCACATAGGCGCCACATCAGCGCCGGCTGCCGGAGTTACTTCGGCGAGCCCGTAACGCGGCGGTGAGCTCCGGCGAGCTCGGAAACGCGTTGTGGTGGCTTGTTTTGCGTGCGGTTGGGTGCATTGGAACGGGCGTTCAACTCCGCATCGTTTGGTGGCGGTGGCACGACCTGAAGTGGCCCGTGGAGACGGCGGCGACGACCAAAGGCGGCGGCCGGAAACAGGCGATGTCGAGGACGTGGCTAAGGAGCACGGGAGGGAAGCAAGTGGCACATTCGAATCCTCCGGCTACGGCGGGCACGACTGCGAGCTCAGCCGAGCTCGACAACGCCTGTGGCGATAGCAGCAGCCACGACGGCGGAGCTCCGTTCGGGCAAAAAAAGGGCGCGGAGGCTACGGTGATGGATCCGTGCGGGGGAGCAAGGGGAGAGACGCGGTGGCTCACCGGGAGCTGTAGGGGGATGGCAGCGGGCTCGAGGGAGGTCGGGGTGGTGCTGTGGGCGACAAATCGCCAACGAGTGGTGGCGGGGACCGTTGGGGAAGACAGGACGATGGCGACGCTGATGGGGCTTCCCCGCCTCGCTTCGGTGAGGTAGTCGAAGAAGGCATCGACGGCGAGCCTCCTGGACCTTCTGGCGAGGCGCGGGGTAGGCGATGGCCGCGGCTATGGCACAGCCATGGCGACGGCGGCGCTCGGTTGAGGTGGGGAGGGGATCTGGAGAGTGAGGGGGAGAGCGGAGAGGGCGAGCAGGGAAGTGG
>NC_057801.1:366061298-366073504 GCF_018294505.1 Triticum aestivum | reverse complement strand
GGCGAGGTGGTCAGGCGGCGACGAGCCCCTGTAGCGGCGCGCACTGGGGAACAGTAGGGGGGCGCGGTACGGGGAGCTGGGCCGGCTTGCTGTGGTGGGCCGAGGCCCATGGGAAGGGGGCGCGGTGGCCAGCTGGGCCAGCCGGCCCAGTTGAGGGGGGGGGGCTTTCCCTCTTTTTTTAAGCTTTTCTGGTTTTAGCTATTTCAAGCCATTTAGACATTTTGCAAAAATATCGGTTCACAACCAATATTACCAGAAGAATACTTTCCACATGATGAACATTTTAGTTTTCATGTTTGAGCATTTTGAATTTCACACAGAATTTGAATTTGAATTCAACTGGAATGTGAAAGAACATGAGACAATAATAATCAGGCACAAGTTTAGCAAAACAATTAACTTAACCCCAGGGGTTACTGTAGCATCATTACACCGGGGTGTTACATGGACCCTTCAAGGTGCTTGCTTGCTACAACAATAACGCCTACAAGATCGACATCCCATGCGACATGTCGCTCCATTAGCGACATCTTGAACATCAAAGATCTCTCTCCCTACCATGGTGATGGGGCTTTAGATCCGAGGTCGGATCTTTCCCAAGAGGGGGAGGGGAGATGACGTGGAGCATCCTATGGTCATCCCCGAGGACCTACCATCATCTCACCAAGTGCCAAAAGGACCGATGACACAAGCACGAGCTAGAGCTCTCGAGACCAAGGTGACATCTCTCCTTTCTGATATTCCATATGACCCACTCAAGACACGGCTACTACCTAAGTCAGGAATGTTCTGCATGATCAGGTACCAAGAAGGACCCCTCGAAGATGCACGTGAAGACGGACAAGTCCCCAAGTCCATGGATGAAGAGAACCCACGGAAGAAGCCGAAGAAGTCTCCAGGACCCGGACATCCAGCCCCAAGCCCCGGACATCTGGCCCCAGGAGCATCACCCGTAGCCGCCGCCGAACTGAAGCTATAGGGCCCGGACATCCGGCCCCAGACCGGAAATCCGGCGCCCTTCACGGAAACTCGTCGAAGCCTGCCCTGACAGCTCAGACATCCGGACCGACGGTCCAGACATCCGCCTCCTGTCTGCACATAGTAAAGGGCCGAGGCCCATGTATCCCTTCGCCCCCTAGAATATATATACTCCTTCTCCTCCGTCTTTCTAGGGTTGGCAAAGAATTAGCTCATTTGAGAGATGCTTTGCTCATCCACTTGATTACTTCTCCAACGGAGTTCATGACCTCTACGGAGAAGATCCCCCAAGTGGATTCAAGACCCCTCATGGGAAGACCCCACAAGTGTCGGCGATCTAGGAACGGGGGTCCCCAGACTTGCCTGCCTGCGGCCTGCAGCGTGGCTCAAGTGGGGGCCTAATGCAGCCCAGCTTCATCAACTCAAGCTCAAGACCCTCGCGAGGGGCCAAGCCTCGCAGGGCGGATGACAGGAAGCTTCCTCGGGAGCAGCTCCTCAGGCAAGCTCGCGAGGAGGCGGAGAGATCAAGGCAGGGTACCTCCCGAGGGGCCCGTGACGCAAGCCATGACGATCGAAGGCCAGGCGGGCGCCGGCCTGCGCAGTGTCCTTGTTTCCCTTTCGGTGCAAAGGGGGCAAGCACAGGCCAAGGCATCACGCAAAGGTTACCGTTACGTGACCAGTAGAACGGCAGGATGGAGGTCATCGTGGAGCCCAGGGCGGCGTCATCGTTAGAGCCTTTGGCAGCCGAAGACCAACTTTAGTCAGGATAAGTGTACCAGATGATCCCCTTCAAAATGGCTAATTGTTGGCGCCCTTCCCGCTCATTATTTGGGAAGAGGCCCAGGGCCTCGCTCTATAAATAGGACTAGCCACCAGAGGGTAGAGGCATCTAGAGACAGATCGATCAAAGAGAGAGAGAAGCGACTGAACTCACCCAAGTAGTTCATCGCACCAGCTCAAGAACAGCCCCTCGCGAGGCTGTTCTCCCTTTGTACTGTTCACCATCAGCCCCTGAGGCAATCCACCACACCACATACTGGAGTAGGGTATTACACCACAATGGTGGCTTGAACCAGTATAAATCTCGTGTCCCTTGTGTGTTCATCTTCCTTTCTTAGATCCTTGCGAGACCTCGAGACGTGAGCTGGTAGGGGAAAGATCTTCGTGCGCACCCCAGTGTTCGAACCTCAAGGGTCTACTGGAACCTGAAACCCAACATTTGGCGCGCCAGGTAGGGGTGCGCCGGAATCTTTCTTCCGCCGGTCACGTCTGATCTTCCGTTGTGTCCATGGCTGGCACTCGTCGAGCTCGCGCCGAGCGCCGGGCTGCTCTCGCTACCCGCGTCGCCCAGACGGCGCCCGTCGGCCGACGCCCCCGTCGTGCCCCGTCGCCCGCCGCCAACGCCGCCACCGGCCAGTTGGGGAACGAGGAGCAGGCCTCGTCCCTGCATCCTTCGGTGTGGCGTGATGGCCGCACCGCCACCCCATCGCTGACCCCAGCCGGTTCGTCGTCCCACGCCCGTCGCGCCCCCATGGACGCGCATGCCATGCTGCTCCTGGCGCGTGAGCTCCTGCACTACCGTCCCATCGACAACCTCTACGAGGACTGGCTCGCCCGCATCACCGAGCTCATCAGCATCGTAGGGGGATTTCCCATGCCGGCCCTCTTGCTGCCTCGCCCTCCATCCTGCACAGGAGGCGAGGAGCAGGAGGTGCCTCCACCACCTCCTCCCCAAGAAGGCGCCCTGGCTCCAAGGCGCGCGGCCCCAGGACGAGACCCACCGCGTCCGGCGCGTGCGCGACAAGAAAGGAGCTGCCAAGAGATCCCTCGCCCCCAAGAAGGTGCTCGCTTGCTCCCAGCATCGGTGCGCCATGACCGCATCCCTCCACTGCCACGTCAAGACCCCGCGCTGCTCCAGGCAATGGTGCGCGGGAATCTCCAGGAGCAGGCCCCACATCAGCATAGATCTCCGGTGGCCACTGCAGGTTGCCGCGCTTTCACCGCCGAGCTGCGTAGTGTCGCATGGCCCGGCAAGTTCAAGCCGGACCTACCTCCTCGCTACGACGGCACTGCAGACCCCGCAGAGTTCCTCCAGCTCTACAAGCTGGGCATCGAAGCCGCCAACGGGGACGAGAAGGTCATGGTGAATTGGTTCCCCATGGCGCTCAAGGACGGTGCCCGCACCTGGCTCCTGAACCTGGCTCCTGGCATGATCTCCTCCTGGGATGAGATGCGCACCTGCTTCGGATTTCGGGTTCCGACAGACCCTCTAGATTCGAACACTGGGGTGCGCGCGGAGATTTAGCCCTCTGCCTACCTGCTCCTCACCGCCTCGCTATGAACTAAGCAATCAAAGGAACAACACAAGAGACACAAGGTTTATACTGGTTCAGGCCACCATTGTGGTGTAATACCCTACTCCAGTGTGTGGTGTGGTGGATTGCCTCTTGGGCTGATGATGAACAGTACAAGGAAGAACAGCCTCGCGAGGGTCTGTTCTCGGATGGTGCGATGAACTGCTATGGGAGTTCAATCGCTCTCTCTACTGGTTTCTAGGTGAGGATCCAATTGATTTCTCGCCCTCCCTCCACCTTGTGGGTGGCTAGTCCTATTTATAGGCAAAGGCCCAGGGCCTCCTCCCAAATATTGAGCGGGAAGGGCGCCAACAATTGTCCATTTTTAAGGGGAACATCTAGTACACTTATCCTGATTAAAGTTGGTCCTCGCCTGCCAAAGGCTCTGGTGGTGACATTGGCTTGGGCTCCATGATGACTTCCATCCTGCCGTTCTGCTGGTCTTGGTCTTGTTGCACCGAAATGGATACCTTTCCTTGATGCTCTCGCCTGCGCTTGCCCCCTTTGCACCAAAGAGGAAAGAAGGACACTGCGCGGGCTGGTGCCCGCCTGGCGCCCTTGGTCGTCATGGCTTGCGGCATGGGCACCTCGCGAGGTACCCCGCCTTGATCTCTCCGCCTCCTCGCGAGCCAGCCTGACGAGGCCATGCCTGAGGAAGCCTCCTGTCGTCCACCCCGCGAGGCTTGGCCCCACGCGAGGGTCTTGAACTCATGTTGATGAAGATGGGCCATGCTGGGCCGCCCCTAGAGCCACGCCGCAGGCCGTAGGCAGGCAAGTCTGGGGACCCCCGTTCCCAGAACACCGACAGTAGCCCCCTGGCCCAAGGCGCGCCCGGACTTGGCTGAGCAGAGAGGCGAAGGGGCAAGTGCGAAACGCCGCGGTCCCTAACAGCATGCGGCCTCGGGCGCCCCGTGGCAGTTGATTGGACGTGGGTGCCTCAGTAACCGCGTGCATCAAAAGAGCGGCGTCTGCCTAGGCTTTGCTTCCCTTGCTTCCTCCGGTCATTGCCCAGATCCCCTTTCTTGCGCCCTTCCTCTCTGCCTCCGAAATCTTCAGATCTACTCCGACCGCGCACCTTAGCAAGTCATGGCGCCTCGCCAGACCCCAGCCGAAGCTTGGTATTCGCCCGCCTTGGACTCGCTGAACGTGTCGGAGGCGAGCCTTGCCCGGATGCGCCGGATGGTGGCGGCGCAAGGCATCGACGGGGCGCGGGTGTTCAAGGCCGGCTCTGCCCCTCCTGAGGCCCAAGGGAGCACCTTCTACCCGCTCTTCGTAAGCGCCATAGCTTCCGGCCTGGTACCTCCTTTCTCTGAGTTCTTCTTCTCTGTCCTCCGCCATTACGACCTGCAAGCTCTGCACCTCCACCCCAACTCTGTCCTTCTTCTGGCGATCTTCGCATATTATTGTGAGGCTCATGTCGGGGTGCAGCCTTCGGTGGCCTTGCTGCACCACTACTTCTCCCTCCGGCTCTCTCGCGGTCCTCTCTCCGCGTGCGCGAGCTTCGTCGCGTACGGCAGCTCCAACGTCATCTCGAAGCCCGAGAAGAGGATTGAGGGCTTCAGGAGCAAGTGGGTCATGGTGGATGTTGGGCGCATCCACCCTCGGCTGATTCTGCCCACGGAGCAGCCTTCGAGCTCCAATGACTGGTCTCGCGCGGAACTCGTGGACCCCCGCGCGAAGCCGGTGTTGAAGAAGATGGATGCGGATCTGAGGCCGGGGAATATGGTGATGGCTAAGCTGATTGGCGCATCGCTCCTGAGGGAGTTCCTGGAGCATCAGGTGGCCCCACTTCACAAGTATTCGCTCGCGCTGTGGAGGCCCCGCCTAAGCCCCGAAGTTTTGGCCGACGAAGATCTGGCCGCGGTCCTCCAATCTTTGGTCGGAGGGGACGTGGCGAGGCTGGAGGGCGCCCCAGTGCCCCTGTTTCTCCGAGATGATTGGGAGAAGGTGGTTGACTCCATGCCCCTCTTTAACGGGGACAGGCCCGTGCCCGTGGTGGATCCCGAGGACCCGGCGGCCCAGGCGACAGTGAACATGTCCTCCGATGACTCCAGCGAAGAGGAGGAAGAAGAGGAGTGGGAAGGGGGGCCTGACTCCGAGGCTACGGATGGGAAGTCGAGAGCGCCTCTCCCCCGGTGCAGATCCCGCGCTCTCCGCCTTTTGCCGAGCGACGATGAGGATGATGACGAGCGGGGCGGCGGGAGCTTGCCCTCGATCTCGAAGAAGGCCAGGTCCGAGCTGATCCCCCTTGGGTCTGCCCCGGCTCCGAGGCGATCTGCAGACGTGCCTCCTGCTTCTGAACCTCGCGAGGCTGATCCCTGTAGCCGGCTCTCAGGCTTCAAGTATGGCCGGAGGTTGCTCGAGCTCATGAGCGGCGACGAGTAAGTGCTCGATCCTTGTCTTGTTCCCTGCTTTGTCGTTGAGGCTTGATGTCTGTACCTCTTGGCTAGGCTGGCGCCTACGGCGAAGAAATTGAAGGGGGCTCCTGAGGCTCCGTATGGGGCAGCACCTCTGCCCACGAAGGGAGGTGGCTGCAAGGCACGGGCCTCTCCTGCCCGGTCGTCCTCACGAGGCCTAGTGGAGCTGGCTAGGGCGAGCTCAGCCCCCATGGCCCAAGTGACTCCTGAGGTATCCCTGCCTGATGCCGTCGCCTCAGCTGTTGGGGCACAGCAGGTCCTGCCTCAGGGTCTTGTGGTTACACTGTCGTCCTCTCCTCCTAATCCACCAACTGTCGTCTCTCCGACCCCTTCCACCGTCTTGGATCGCGCTGCTGCTGAACTGGACCGACTGCGGAAAGATCTTCTGGGCGCCGACCCTTGCTTGTGGTCGAGCGCTTGGAGCTAGCTTCCAGCTGGATTCGCTCGGACGCTTCGATTCGAGCTGCGCTGGTCCAGGCCTCGACGGCCTGCAACGAGGAGAAGCGGGCTGTCCTCGAGGTGAAGGCCGCTCGCGACGCTGCCTTGGGGGAGGCGGCCGATGCCCAAGGCCGTTGCAAGGCGCTGGAGAGCGAACTGCAGGGCCTGCGGGACCAGTTCACCGAGGAGGTCCGCATCTGCCAAGAGAAGGAAGAAGGCCTGAAGGCTCGCGAGGCGGCCATCAAGGACCGAGACGCCAAGCTCAATAAGCGCCATGACCGCCTGGGCGCGCTGGAGCAGGAGTTGGAGGCGTGGAAGGTCGAGCTGGAAGGCAAGGCACGGGTCCTTGCCGAGGACCGCGAGGCCTCACGGAAACGGAGGTGAAGGTTCGCGGCTTGCTGAACTCGCTCTACGACAGCGGCCTAGAAAGCCCACTGGCCGGCGCCGAGGACGGCCCCGCCAAGCTGCTCCCCTTCATGGTCCGTGCTCTTGAAGATGTCACCCTTGTCCTTGGCCCTATGGCTGAGGCCGAGGCGCGCATCCTGTCTTCTGCAGCGCTGACGCGGGTCCTTACCCACGTCTACCTCCGCGATCCCAACGTCGACCTCGACAGCCTGCTGGAGCCAGTGAGCGGCGAGCTTGCCGCTGTCGCTGCTGAGGCCGTGAAGGGTCGTGCGGAGGTTCTGTTGTCGAAGTTCCGGGCCTTCAGCACCAAGCCGAAGTGAGGCGCTGCCGGTCCTACGGCCCCACAAGGCAAACCTGCTCCGCGCAGCTCCGTCACCAATGAATGACTCCGCTGTGGCTCATGTTCTCCTTTCAGTTCCTGCAACATGCACGATGCCTCAGGGAGGCGTTTAAGCTTGCGTTTGATGTCACGATAATAGTTATGGACTATAATATTTGCTTTTGAATTCCTTGAAATTTGCGCTCTCCCTACTTGCTTATGTTCTACGCCGGCAGAGCCCGGCCCCGCGCATACCTCAGCGGCCGTTAGCCCCGACCAGAAACCAGGACGGGGCCAAGGAGTGAGGGGCTACGTGACAAGTTAGGCTCCTGAGTCGTGATGCTCAGGAGTCCCCCTTGGCGCACGAACAACAAGTAGGGAGGTGAGATGTGTGGGTGAATCTACCATTCTACGTCTGCAGAGCCCGGCCCCACGCATACCTCAACAACCGTTAGCCTTTCGGAACTAAGGAGTGAGGGGCTACGTGACCAGTTAGGCTCCTGAGTCGTGATGCTCAGGAGTCCCCCTTGACGCTCAAACGGCCTTCGTACCTTGGCTCCGCTCGGGGAGGGACGGGCGACGAACCAGGCCCAAAGGGCCTAGCTGGGTGGCGTAAGCCTGGGCGTAACCCAGGCGCAGCCCCCGTGCCCAGCCCCCTCGCGTGGCGCTCCCGAGGGGAGGCATTGCGATGAGGCCAGACACTGAGCTCGGGGCTCCCTGAGGTTGATGCGGGAGGGGTCACCCTCAGTTGTTTATCACTAGCGCGGAGCATAGCGCTTCTGTATGTGTACGGGCATAGCCGCTCCTCGGCAGTGTCGTCAGCCAGCGCGGAGCATGGTGCTTCCACTAGTGCGTGGGAGGGGGCTCCCCTCCAGGAGGAGCCCCCGGGGCGTGTACAGCCCCGCCCGGACACGTGGCCGGCACGGTAGGTCATGAGGAGGTGTATCTAGGCACCCGTGAGCCAGCGCGGGACTCACGGGGCCCTACCTCAAGGCGGGTTGCGCCTGGCACTGGGCCTTAACTTGTGATGTGTTCCTGCAAATTTGGCCAGATGCCGATGCTCTACGTCATCGGGTCCCGGCCCTCAAGCGAGTCTCAGCCGTCGCTGGTTTGCCAGGGCACGATGCCGTGGACAAAACTAGAGGGTGAGGGCTGGAGAGCCGGTAGGAGCCCTGAGTCGCGATGCTCAGGTACCCCCGTTTAACGCGCAAGCTTGGTTAGATGTCGACGCTCTACAGTCACGCCCAATATGCGACCCTATCCAAAAGGAACTCGAAGGTCCCACCAAGGATAGACCCGCATATTGAAACGCTTTTGCAAGGTGGATATCATTACATCAACATTACATAATAGATGGGGAAACATACAAAAGGCATACAATGCCACCCGAATACAACATCATCATACATAAGATCAACATCCGACTACGGATGAAACACAAACAGGAACTCAAACGACATCCACCCTGCTAGCCCAGGCTGCCGACCTGGAACCTATCCCCTGATCGAAGAAGCAGAAGAAGAACTCAACGCAAGCAAGCATCGCTCTCGCGTCATCATCATCGCACAACCTGTACCTGCAACTGTTGTTGTAGTAATCTGTGAGCCACGAGGACTCAGCAATCCCATTACCATGGGTATCAAGACTAGCAAAGCTTAAAGGGAAAGGAAGGGGTAAAGTGGTGAGGTTGCAGCAGCGACTAAGCATGATATGGTGGCTAACATACGCAAATAAGAGCGAGAAGAGAGCAAATGGAACGGTCGTGAAGCTAGCAATGATCAAGAAGTGATCCTGAACTCCTGCTTACGTCAATCATAACCCAAAACCGTGTTCACTTCCCGGACTCCGCCGAAAAGAGACCATCACGGCTACACACACGGTTGATGCGTTTTAGTTCGTATCTAGTGTCAAGTTATCTACAATCGGACATTAACAAATTCCCATCTGCCTATAACCGCAGGCACGGCTTTCGAAAGATTATACCCTGCAGGGGTGTCCCAACTTAGCCCATGACAAGCTCTCGCGATCAATGAAGGATATACCTTCTCCCAGGAAGACCCGATCAGACTCGGAATCCCAGTTTACAAGACATTTCGACAATGGTAAAACAAGACCAGCAAAGCCGCTCGATGCGCCGACAATCCTGATAGGAGTTGCACATATCTCGTTCTCAGGGCAACACCGGATAAGTCAAGCTACGAGTAAAACCATACCTCGAGTTTCCCCGAGGGGGCCCCGCAGGCTGCTTAGTTCGGACCAACACTTGGACAAGCACTGGCCCGAGGGGGGGGGCTAAAATAAAGATGACCCTTGGGTTAATTACTCCCAAGGGAAATATAGGTGGTGGTGAGGCAAATGGTAAAACCAATGTTGGGCCTTGCTGGAGGAGTTTTATTCAAAGCAAACTGTCAAGGGGGTCCCATAAATCACCCAACCGCGTAAGGAACACAAAATCCGGGAACATAACACCGGTATGACGAAAACTAGGGTGGCAAGATTGGAACAAAACACCAGGCATAAGGCCGAGCCTTCCACCCTTTACCAAATATATAGATGCATTAATTAAATAAGAGATATTGTGATATCCCAACATAATCCTGTCCATCATGGGGCATTCTTCAACTTCACCTGCAACTAACAATGCTATAAGAGGGGCTGAGCAAAGCGGTAACATAGCCAAGCAATGGTTTGCTAGGAAGGGTGACAAAGGTTAGAGGTTCATGGCAATTTGGGAGGCTTGATGAGCAAAAGATAGGTAGCGCAGCAAAGCGATAGAACGAAGCAACTAGCATAGCAATGATAGTAGTGAGATCCAGGGTAGCGGTCATCTTGCCCAAAATCCCGCTAGGAAGAAGAACGAGTCCATGAAGAATACGAACGGATGAAGCCGAACCAAGTGTAGACGAACGAATCCTCACGATCGCAACGAAACAGGAACTATTGAAAAGAAGCACACAACATGGTAAACACACCACACATGAACATGACATGATGCACAACAAGCATGATGCAAGGCAAGACTACATTAAGCTACTCAAAGCTACTCATGGCTAGAGATGATGCAAACAAGAGCAACACATCAAGGCAAGTTTAAATGAGGCCGGAAACAACATATAACAATTCCGATAAGTCCTCATATGCAAGTTTCGAAATTGTTCCAGATCTGAATAAACCTTATGTTCAAGTTGTTAAACAGAAAGTTAAGATGCACAACTATGATCTACACAAAATTCTAGTCAAGTTACATATAAGGTTCATTTAATTCGGAGCTACGGCCTAGAAGATATGAGCAAAACAAGTTAAACATGGCATTGATGCAAAATGCACCCAAACATCAAGCAAACACCTCAAAAAAAGGATGCAACATGATAATATGAAACTACATGCAATTCTAAGCATGTTTCATATAGAGCACACTCACAACGGAGCAACGGTTCAACACACACACACTAAACAGGTTATAGCAACAATCTATCCAAAACAGCAACTAGGCATATTGCAAGCACCAAAACAACATGCTACAGCACCCCAACAAGAGAACAAAAGGCATGTACATGATGTACAGGTAAAGCATAACAAAACATGAACACGGAGCTATCTCCAGAAATCACTAGAACATGCTCAAACACACATGGCAAGATTGCAAATAATAATAGTTCAGACTTTGCAGAAAATAACATCAGGTTGCAATGTTTAGAGCTATCAAACAACATGTTACCGGAACTTATCATGGCAAACAAAGGCATGGCATGAATCTACTAGACCCATAGAACAAAAGTCCCTTACTGACCATGAGCCAAAAAGGTTCAGAAAATATGATGGCACCCACGTAAACATAGCAAGTTATATTACAGATTCATACATGGCAGAAACAATGATAAGTAGGCATGTAGATGAGCTTGTACCACTCACCACAGAGCAATACATGGCATGGCAAGGCAACCAACAGTAAGAAGACATATTTATGAAGCTAAGCATGGCAAGAGCAAGTTCATAGGGTGCATGGATCACTAACAACAAGCATGGCAACAACTGAACTTAATGTTAACAGGCTGACAGCAACATTATTTAGCAACTTTGGAGAAGGATAACAACAATCTACGGCAAGCTATAAATGCAACCAGGGGCATGGATGGATAGAGCATGACATGTAGAACAAAACACCCTTAGTGAACATCTCCAGATTATGCATAGAATGACTTGGAGCAGCAGGTTTACATAGCATCACGAAATAACAGATTCAGCCTAGCAAAACAGTAACAGCAAGTACCCTACTAAGAAAGCTTGATTCACTCACCACAAGTCATTGCATGACACGATAAGCTTAGTATCATCAATAAGACATGTTTATGAAACAAACCAAGGCAAGAACAAGTTCATAGCATGCAAGGATCAACTACAACAACCTTGGCAAAATTGAATAACATGTAAACAATCTGCCAGGAAACATTTGTAGCAAAAGTAGAGCAAGAAAATGACATGCTAGACTACTCCATAATTGCAAACAGGGGCATGAATGGATATAGCATAACCATATGTTCAAAACATCCTTACTGAAGTATCTCAAAATATGCATGGATCTCTCTGTAGCATCAAGTTTACATGGCATGAAAATAACAGTAGAACAGGGACTAAAATCAGCAACATCACGAAGCCTAGTTTACATGCTTGTGCTAGTCACCACATTGATCACAAAAATTACATGGTAAGCACCTCTTTAAACAATACATTGCATAGTTCAAAACACATGTAGACATCAACCTCATAGGATGCACACATCAATCATGGCAAAAATGACAAATGAGCATGTTCTGTTAACAGACAGCAGACAACATCATGAAGCACTCTTGCAATGATGATTCAGGCATCAAGATGAGCTCAAATGAACATGATGCAATGGAATGAAATGAAGTACTCGTTGAGATGAACAATTTGACATATTACACGCACAAAACGGAGCAGTATGCGTCGAGATATGATGCGATGAACATGGCATGATAATGTCACAAATTCGGGGACTTAGGCAAAATTATACCTCCGCGAAAAGTCAACGCGGGACGGAGGGAAGCGGGACGGGCGGATCCGGGACGTAGGCGCCCGTTTGGTTGAGATCCCGGTGGATCTCATCCCGATCCACCGGATCCGGCCGGCGAGGTCCGGTGACCTTCTGGCGAGGCACAGGGAGGAGCGGGGGAGCCGGCGGGAAGGGCTCCGGTGACGGGCAGGGGCGCGGTGGCCGGAGCACTACGACGGACGGAGGCGGCGCGGGGCCGGTGGCGCTCGCAGCCGGCGGGA
>NC_057801.1:366060289-366060712 GCF_018294505.1 Triticum aestivum | reverse complement strand
GCCAAGGCGAGGCGCGGACGGGCGGAGCATCGGGCGGCGGCGGGCGCGGATCCGGGCCCGTGCGGGACGGCCTCGGGCCCCACGAGCCGCGGGCGGCGGGGAGAGAGAGGAGGCGCGGTGGGGAGGAGCTGGGGCGACGTGGCGCAACGCCACTGGCCGGGAGCGGCGGCGGGGAGACGGGGCAGCGCTGGATTGGCCGGAGTGAGGTGGAGGCTGGACATGTCCGGCGGGGTTGGACATGTCCGGCGCGCGAGGGGAGCGGGGCTAGGGTTCATCTGCGTGAAAATCCCAGATTATAACACTTAAAACATTCTGTCGTTGCCGACCTGCCCCGTTACCTATTCGTAAATGCGATGGAGTTCCCGAAGAAAAGAGCCGACTTCACCATGAGGACCTGAAACAGAGAAATGAAGACATCAATGA
>NC_057801.1:366056947-366058622 GCF_018294505.1 Triticum aestivum | reverse complement strand
GTCCGTTCGTCCGCCACACACCCCTAACCTATCGAACCCGCAACTTTCCCCCTCCGGCTCCTCTGCCCGAAAACACGAAACACCGGGAATACTTTCCCGGGGGTTTTCCCCCCTTCACCGGTATCACCTACTACCGCGTTAGGGCACACCGAACACCGCGTATTGCCTTGATATTTTTTGTGGTGCTTTGTTTGCTCTGTATTCATTATTTCTTCCCCCTCTTCTCTCCGGTAGACTACGAGACCGACGCTGCTGCTGACCAGTTCGACTACGGAGTTGACGACCCCTCTCTCTTGCCAGAGCAACCAGGCAAGCCCCCCCGTTGATCACCAGATATCGCCTACTCTTCTCTATACTGCTTGCATTAGAGTAGTGTAGCATGTTACTGCTTTCCGTTAATCCTATTCTGATGCATAGCCTGTCATTGCTGCTACAGTCATTGATACCTTACCCGCAATCCTAAATGCTTAGTATAGGATGCTAGTGTTCCATCAGTGACCCTACACTCTTGTCCGTCTGCCATGCTATACTACTAGGCTGTGATCACTTCGGGAGGTGATCATGGGCATATACTATATACTTTACACTGTTACATTACCTGTGATACTGTTCGGAGTTGGGGGCTGAAAGGACAGGTGGCTCCATCCCGGTAGAGGTGGGCCTGGGTTCCCGACGGTCCCCGATGGTTACTTTGTGGCGGAGCGACAGGGCAGGTTGAGACCACCTAGGAGAGAGGTGGGCCTGGCCCTGTTCGGCGTTCGCAGATACTTAACACGCTTAACAAGATCTTGGTATTTGATCTGAGTTGGCTACGAGCTTATACGCAATAACCATCTACGCGGGAGTAGTTATGGGTATCCCGACGTCGTGGTATCAGCCGAAGCACTTCAGACGTCAGCGACGGAGCGGCGCGCGCCGGATTGGAACGTAAGCCTGCTCTTGTATTAAGGGGGCTAGTTCTGCTTCCGGCCGCCCTCGCAACGTGCAGGTGTGCTATGGGCGATGGGCCCAGACCCCTGTGCGCTTAGGTTTAGACCGGCGTGCTGGCCTCTCTGTTTTGCCTAGGTGGGGCTGCGACGTGTTGATCTTCCGCGGCCCGGCATGACCCAGGAAAGTGTGTCCGGCCAAATGGGATCAAGCGTGCTGGGTAAGTTGGTGCACCCCTGCAGGGAAGTTAATCTATTCGAATAGCCGTGATCTTCGGTAACAGACGACTTGGAGTTGTACCTTGACCTTATGACAACTAGAACCGGATACTTAATAAAACACACCCTTCCAAGTGCCAGATACAACCGGTGGTCGCTCTCTCTCAGGGATACGAGGAGGGGATCGCCGGGTAGGATTATGCTACTGGAGATGTTACTTGGAGATGCTATTTGGAGATGCTACTTGGAGATGCTACTTGGAGGACTTCAATCTACTCTCTTCTACTTGATGCAAGACGGAGGCTGCCAGAAGCGTAGTCTTCGACAGGATTAGCTATCCCCCTCTTATTCTGGCATTCTGCAGTTCAGTCCACTGATATGGCCTCCTTACACATATACCCATGCATATGTAGTGTAGTTCCTTGCTTGCGAGTACTTTGGATGAGTACTCACGGTTGCTTTCTCCCCCCTTTTTCCCCTTTTCCTTTCTTTCTGGTTGTCGCAACCAGATGCTGGAGTCCAGGAGCCAG
>NC_057801.1:366054830-366056455 GCF_018294505.1 Triticum aestivum | reverse complement strand
CTTCCCCGACCGGCTCCACCACCGGGCCCCGTCGAGCTTCACCACGCCCGGGCACGCGCTCGCCGCGCCCGCGACCTCCCGTGACCGCACCCCGGCCTCCTCTCCCTCCGGCGACGCTGGCCCCGTGCTCCCCCGCCTCGGCCACGCGCCCCGGCCACCACCGTCGCCCGCTCGCCCTCTGGCCTCGTGCCGCCCGGTCCCGCTCTCCGGTATTGATGCCGCCGTCGCTCGGGTCCGCCCCGGCGGCGCCCAGCGCCCTGCGCCCATTCCTGGCCGGCGCCGTTCCCCTCGCCGTGGCCACCGGCCTCCCTCGCTGCTCCTCCTCCCCTGAAACCCCCACCACCTCGCTCCGGCCTCGCTTCGTCCGCCCCGACGCACCGTCCTGGCCACCCCCTCTGCTCGCCGCCGTATGGGCAGCTCCTGCCGGCCCGCGTCGCCGGTGGCGCCCTGCTGCTCCCCCGTCGGCTTTTCCCCTCCGGTGGCCGCCCGGCCTTGCCCCGGTCCTCCTCACCCCGGCGATTTGGGCGAATGCCCAGTCGGGCGCCACACCTGCTCGCCCGCACCCACACCCGTGGCCCGACCCGCAATGGCCTCTGTGCCACTGACCACAGGGGCCCATGCCCCATAACGTTTTATTAAAAAAAAGAGAATTAAAAATAAAAATAAAAATGATTTAATAAAATTATTAATTAATTATCTAATGAATTAATTAAGTTAATTAATCCGGTTTAATTAATTTAATTAACTAGTTAGGTTAATTAAATAGTAATTAAATTAACTAATCTGTAATTAACCTAAACAGAGAATGACAGATGGGTCCCACTGGACCCACACGTCAGGTTGACCAGGTCAATGGTCAACGTTGACTGCTGACATCACTCTGATGTCATGCTGACGTCATCATTTACTATTCTGGATAATGTTGGATTAAATAATTAATTAAATTCCAGAAATTAATAAAATCTTTAGAAAATCATATCTTTTAATCCGTAACTTGGATTAAAATATTTTCAACATGAAAGTTGCTCAGAACGACGAGACGAATCCGGATACACGGTCCGTTCGTCCGCCACACACCCCTAACCTATCGAACCCGCAACTTTCCCCCTCCGGCTCCTCTGCCCGAAAACACGAAACACCGGGAATACTTTCCCGGGGGTTTTCCCCCCTTCACCGGTATCACCTACTACCGCGTTAGGGCACACCGAACACCGCGTATTGCCTTGATATTTTTTGTGGTGCTTTGTTTGCTCTGTATTCATTATTTCTTCCCCCTCTTCTCTCCGGTAGACTACGAGACCGACGCTGCTGCTGACCAGTTCGACTACGGAGTTGACGACCCCTCTCTCTTGCCAGAGCAACCAGGCAAGCCCCCCCGTTGATCACCAGATATCGCCTACTCTTCTCTATACTGCTTGCATTAGAGTAGTGTAGCATGTTACTGCTTTCCGTTAATCCTATTCTGATGCATAGCCTGTCATTGCTGCTACAGTCATTGATACCTTACCCGCAATCCTAAATGCTTAGTATAGGATGCTAGTGTTCCATCAGTGACCCTACACTCTTGTCCGTCTGCCATGCTATACTACTAGGCTGTGATCACTTCGGGAGGTGATCATGGGCAT
>NC_057801.1:366048900-366052074 GCF_018294505.1 Triticum aestivum | reverse complement strand
AGCTTACTGCCTTGCTGTTCTTGTCACTTGAATACCCCTACGGTTAATTCTCGCATTTATAGAATATCCGCTCATCCCCCAGTTGTTTATGTGTTACACAAAAGTCTTCGAAATACCACCCGATATTCCAAAAATCCTCAGCAACCTATTGCTCTGGAATTTCTTGTTTACTTTCATTATGATTAATCCCATAAGTATAGAAATCTTATTGACATTCCTTGTCATTATCATTTTGAGTCTGTTGACTCAATATGTTGCGAATGCACGTAATCATCAGTTGATCCTTTTAAATTATCTCTCCGGCTCAGACGTCTTTCAAACATGAGCTGGTTCTCGACCAAACTATCTGTCGTCGATTGTGCCTCTGGTATATTCAATTGATCCATCCTTGATCAGAACGTCTGCTTCTGATCCTTTGTTTTGGAAATCATAATTCCTTTTTATTTAAGCTTTGAACTATTCAGATGATTCCATAACCTGTTGCATTTGCATTCCTTCCTCTTCTGGTTGAGTACCGATACTCATATCAGATCCTTTGTGGACTATCAAGTCCTTTGTTGGATTGTTATCCGACAGTGTCCTTCACATTTGAACACTTTGTGAGTTCTTCCCCTTATACATGATGCCCTTGTTAAGTTGTATCCTCTGCTTGGCCAACCATGCTCTGCTTTCGGGCTTGTGTTATTTACTCTGGAAACTTGTGGTATATGTTTCTAAGAAGCCCCTATGGGTTGAACATATGCCTTCTCTAAACCGTGTGAAACCGAAAGTTTTCACGAGTCATACTTATCTGGTATTGCACCAGGTAAAACTTTCAACAACTAATGTCATCTCCAAAATACGAGAGGTGAATGGAAGATTATGCATTGAGGAAGTGGGAGTCGACCTTGAACTTTGTGTTCATGCCCATGGACGCGATGTATATCCTATCATGGAAGCTTCTTGTAATAATAACTATTTCCTTGATAGCTAACATATGGTATCTGTGAATTGATCCCTTGCAACCGTGGTTCCGACCATGATTGTTCTTCTTTGATTCCATTTCTCGGACAAGTTAAAACAATTGTCTTCTATGGATCAATACACCAGTCCAACCTTTACTTTGATCTTGTGTTGAGTATTACCCCCCTGGTATCTCGAGATTATCATGGTACTGCATAACTTCTTATGAGTTCTTCATCAAGTGCTACCTTACCACTGATTCCAATTTTTCACGGGCTCTGAGTTATTAAACACTCAAAGACACCGATAACTGAACCGAGTCCGCTCTACGGTTCAACAACTCTTAAGTAAGCTTCTATAAGTATGAGTTTGTACCCGATCACGCCATTCCTAGCCTGTTTGGCTACATCATTGTCGTGATGATTCTAACTGTGCTACCTGGTCCTTATTCTCGGAGCACCAATTTGCGATGATAGCTAAGCTTACGTCGATCTTCCTCGTCATATCATTTCGCCTTGAACAACAAGCTAGATTTCAAGTTTGTGTCGTACCTATGGTTCCAATAACCTCTAGCTTCATCATTCTTTTGACTTGATGTGATCGCGGATCGATTACATCTTCGTGGAATCTCTCGACAAATGTGTCATGATCACCATCTACATTCTGATGCTCTTCCAGGATATCAATTGAATTAATGATGAGAAATACCATCCTTGCCCTCGATGATTTGTGTTGTCATCGACCTCTTTATTGCGTTCCCTCCAACAAAAACTTGTTTGTGTTCTGTGTTATACCTCGAGTTCCTTGCTACCTAGCATTTGTTCTTCTTTACCATGGAGTATTACCATCTTTTATGTCAAGAAGGTCGTGAGGATTACTCCACCTCTTAAGAATTCTTGGTATGGTGATACTTCTCACCCTCACCATTCTTTCTTGGTACCCGTGTTGTTTCTAACCGGAATACCGACAATTGAACCATGAGGTGTGAATTCAAAACTTCTAGCAACCCTATTGCTTTGAAGTAATGGTCGAGTTTCATTCAAATTCTTTTGTTCGTCAAGTCACCACTCTAACATTGATCGTGCGACCCAACCCATATTCGGGTGCACCTTTCAACCAATGTTTAATTGAGTATGTTTCCTCGAGCATACATCATTATACCATTTGATCTGACAAATGTTATCTCCTTGTTCACATAATTGTGGAAATCCATCTTGTCAGAAATCTCGATGGATTACCGCTGAGCCCATCAGCCACCTCCTCCTCTCCTTGGTTTAATGATGAACTATTGTTTCAGGAACCCACTCCCATAGTTCATTTCCTGAGAATCCTGAAATGTCATTTCGTCTATTTGTGTTGCACCTTTTATTCTCGGACATCCTGAGTCTGAGGTATCATTACACCAATCGGATCTGAATCTCGGTCAGATATGATGGTTGGGACAACTTTCCAATAGTTATGTTGTTGGCCCTTTGATGACCTGGTAACAGGATGTCATGCCTAGCCCCCCCCCTGGCTGGAGGACCTATCATTATGATTTCTTTTGCAAGGATAACCATTCCTCCTAGAGGAAGTGGTAGGACTTATTTTATAAGTTACTCCTGATGGGTCATTGGTGTATCCGAAGTCGGGCCCTTGATTGAAACACCATATCATTGCTACCTGAAGCATGTCTGTGGTACTCCATTCATCACCAAGAACATTTGAAGCACAATGCTAAATTCTCTTTATCAATTATCCAAACACCGTTGTATGGGTAATGTCATGAAATTTTTCTCCCCTTACCTAAAATGGTTTTCTACCTACTATCCTGTCATGGATATCATCTGCTTGTCCTTGGGAAGGATATACCCTGGAAAATGTGTTTAAACACATTTTTCCTTTCCATTGATCTGGTTAAATCCGATAATCATATCTTCCTTTCCCTTGTTTGGTTTAACCTTTCTTGTGATCTATGAGATCTAAGTAGTAATATTCTCCTACTTTTGTAAACACCTCGGTGTACAATTCTGTCAGAAAGACCCTGTTATTTTGGTGAGGACATTCCAGTAACCACCGATGGACGAGAACTTTGCCTATTGGTCCGCCTCGTTCAACGAGCAGGAAGATGGTTCTCTTCGTCCCTCGCCCTTGGTACCGACATTGTTGCCGACATAACTGTCAGGCTATCCTCTAACATGCCTTGCTTACATGATTGTGCAAGACGTCACTGCCTTTCCTACTTTTAACCCA
>NC_057801.1:366045231-366047477 GCF_018294505.1 Triticum aestivum | reverse complement strand
CCCTCTGGCCTCGTGCCGCCCGGTCCCGCTCTCCGGCATCGATGCCGCCGTCGCTCGGGTCCGCCCCGGCGGCGCCCAGCGCCCTGCGCCCGTTCCTGGCCGGCGCCGTTCCCCTCGCCGTGGCCACCGGCCTCCCTCGCTGCTCCTCCTCCCCTGAAACCCCCACCACCTCGCTCCTGCCTCGCTTCGTCCGCCCCGACGCACCGTCCTGGCCACCCCCTCTGCTCGCCGCCGTATGGGCAGCTCCTGCCGGCCCGCGTCGCCGGTGGCGCCCTGCTGCTCCCCCGTCGGCGTTTCCCCTCCGATGGCCGCCCGGCCTTGCCCCGGTCCTCCTCGCCCCGGCGATTTGGGCGAATGCCCAGTCGGGCGCCACACCCGCTCGCCCGCACCCACACCCGTGGCCTGACCCGCAATGGCCTCTGTGCCACTGACCACAGGGGCCCATGCCCCATAACGTTTTATTAAAAAAAGAGAATTAAAAATAAAATTAATAAATAAAAATAAAAATGATTTAATAAAATTATTAATTAATTATCTAATGAATTAATTAAGTTAATTAATCCGGTTTAATTAATTTAATTAACTAGTTAGGTTAATTAAATAGTAATTAAATTAACTAATCTGTAATTAACCTAAATAGAGAATGACAGATGGGTCCCACTGGACCCACACGTCAGGTTGACCAGGTCAATGGTCAACGTTGACTGCTGACATCACTCTGATGTCATGCTAACGTCATCATTTACTATTCTGGATAATGTTGGATTAAATAATTAATTAAATTCCAGAAATTAATAAAATCTTTAGAAAATCATATCTTTTAATCCGTAACTCGGATTAAAATATTTTCAACATGAAAGTTGCTCAGAACGACGAGACGAATCCGGATACGCGGTCCGTTCGTCCGCCACACACCCCTAACCTATCGAACCCGCAACTTTCCCCCTCCGGCTCCTCTGCCCGAAAACACGAAACACCGGGAATACTTTCCCGGGGGTTTTCCCCCCTTCACCGGTATCACCTACTACCGCATTAGGGCACACCGAACACCGCATATTGCCTTGATATATTTTGTGGTGCTTTGTTTCCTCTGTATTCATTATTTCTTCCCCCTCTTCTCTCCGGTAGACTACGAGACCGACGCTGCTGCTGACCAGTTTGACTACGGAGTTGACGACCCCTCTCTCTTGCCAGAGGAACCAGGCAAGCCCCCCCTTTGATCACCAGATATCGCCTACTCTTCTCTATACTGCTTGCATTAGAGTAGTGTAGCATGTTACTGCTTTCCGTTAATCCTATTCTGATGCATAGCCTGTCATTGCTGCTACAGTCATTGATACCTTACCCGTAATCCTAAATGCTTAGTATAGGATGCTAGTGTTCCATCAGTGACCCTACACTCTTGTCCGTCTGCCATGCTATACTACTGGGCTGTGATCACTTCGGGAGGTGATCACGGGCATATACTATATACTTTACACTGTTACATTACCTGTGATATTGTTCGGAGTTGGGGGCTGAAAGGACAGGTGGCTCCATCCCGGTAGAGGTGGGCCTGGGTTCCCGACGGTCCCCGACGGTTACTTTGTGGCGGAGCGACAGGGCAGGTTGAGACCACCTAGGAGAGAGGTGGGCTTGGCCCTGTCCGGCGTTCGCGGATACTTAACACGCTTAACGAGATCTTGGTATTTGATCTGAGTTGGCTACGAGCTTATACGCACTAACCATCTACGCGGGAGTAGTTATGGGTATCCCAACGTCGTGGTATCAGCCGAAGCACTTCAGACGTCAGCGACGGAGCGGCGCGCGCCGGATTGGAACGTAAGCCTGCTCTTGTATTAAGGGGGCTAGTTCTGCTTCCGGCCGCCCTCGCAACATGCAGGTGTGCTATGGGCGATGGGCCCAGACCCCTGTGCGCTTAGGTTTAGACCGGCGTGCTGGCCTCTCTGTTTTGCCTAGGTGGGGCTGCGACGTGTTGATCTTCCGCGGCCGGGCATGACCCAGGAAAGTGTGTCCGGCCAAATGGGATCAAGCGTGCTGGGTAAGTTGGTGCACCCCTGCAGGGAAGTTAATCTATTCGAATAGCCGTGATCTTCGGTAACAGGACGACTTGGAGTTGTACCTTGACCTTATGACAACTAGAACCGGATACTTAATAAAACACACCCTTCCAAGTGCCAGATACAACCGGTGGTCGCTCTCTCTCAGGGATACGAGGAGGGGATCGCCGGGTAGGATTATGCTAC
>NC_057801.1:365974284-365985054 GCF_018294505.1 Triticum aestivum | reverse complement strand
CCAACTTGTTGGAAATCATACATACCGATGTGTGCGGTCCAATGAGCGTTGAGGCTCGCGGAGGATATCGTTATGTTCTCACTCTCACAGATGACTTGAGTAGATATGGGTATGTCTACTTAATGAAACACAAGTCTGAGACCTTTGAAAAGTTCAAGGAATTTCAGAATGAGGTGGAGAATCAACGTGACCGAAAGATAAAATTCTTACGATCAGATCGTGGAGGAGAATACTTAAGTCACGAATTTGGTACACACTTAAAGAAATGTGGAATCGTTTCACAGCTCACGCCACCTGGAACACCTCAGCGAAACGGTGTGTCCGAACGTCGTAATCGCACTCTATTGGATATGGTGCGGTCTATGATGTCTCTTACCGATTTACCGCTATCATTTTGGGGATACGCTCTAGAGACAGCTACATTCACTTTAAATAGGGCACCGTCTAAATCCGTTGAGATGACACCGTATGAATTATGGTTTGGAAAGAAACCTAAGCTGTCGTTTCTAAAAGTTTGGGGATGCGAAGCTTATGTCAAGAAACTTCAACCTGAAAAGCTCGAACCCAAGTCGGAAAAATGCGTATTCATAGGATACCCTAAGGAAAGTGTAGGGTATACCTTCTACTTAAGATCCGAAGGCAAGATCTTTGTTGCCAAGAACGGATGCTTTCTGGAAAAAGAGTTTCTCTCGAAAGAAGTAAGTGGGAGGAAAGTAGAACTCGATGAAGTACTACCTCTTGAGCGGGATAGTGACGCAGCACAGGAAACCGTTCCTGTGATGCCCACACCAACTGAAGAGGAAAACCATGATAATGATCAAGGTACTTCGGATCAAGTTACTGCTGAACTTTGTAGGTCCACAAGGACACGTTCCGCACCAGAGTGGTACGGCAACCCTGTCCTGGAAATCATGTTGTTAGACAACAATGAACCTTCGAACTATGAAGAAGCAATGGCGGGCCCGGATTCCAACAAATGGCTTGAAGCCATGAAATCCGAGATAGAATCCATGTATGAAAACAAAGTATGGACTTTGACAGACTTGCCCGATGATCGGCGAGCGATAGAAAACAAATGGATCTTCAAGAAGAAGACGGACGCGGATGGTAATGTTACCATCTATAAAGCTCGACTTGTCGCTAAGGGTTATCGACAGGTTCAAGGGATTGACTACGACGAGACATTCTCTCCCGTAGCGAAGCTAAAGTCCGTCTGAATCATGTTAGCAATTGCCGCATACTATGATTATGAGATATGGCAGATGGACGTCAAAACAGCATTCCTTAACGGGCATCTTAAGGAAGAACTGTATATGATGCAGCCGGAAGGTTTTGTCGATCCTCGGAACGCTAACAAAGTATGCAAGCTCCAGCGATCCATTTATGGACTGGTGCAAGCATCTCAGAGTTGGAACATTCGCTTTGATGAGATGATCAAAGCATTTGGGTTTATGCAGACTTATGGAGAAGCCTGCGTTTACAAGAAAGTGAGTGGGAGCTCTGTAGCATTTCTCATATTATATGTAGATGACATACTCCTGATGGGAAATAATATAGAATTTCTGGACAGCATTAAGGCCTACTTGAATAAGTGTTTTTCAATGAAGGACCTTGGAGAAGCTGCTTATATATTAGGCATCAAGATCTATAGAGATAGATCGAGACGCCTCATAGGTCTTTCACAAAGCACATACCTTGATAAGATTTTGAAGAGATTCAGAATGGATCAGTCCAAGAAGGGGTTCTTGCCTATGTTACAAGGTATGAGACTGAGCTCAGCTCAGTCACCGACCACGCAAAAGATAAAGAAGAGATGAGTGTCATCCCCTATGCTTCAGCCATAGGATCTATTATGTATGCCATGCTGTGTACCAGACCCAATGTAAACCTTGCCGTAAGTTTGGTAGCAAGATACCAAAGTAATCCCGGCAAGGAACACTGGACAGCGGTCAAGAATATCCTGAAGTACCTGAAAAGGACAAAGGACATGTTTCTCGTTTATGGAGGAGACGAAGAGCTCGTCGTAAAGGGTTACGTCGACGCTAGCTTCGACTCAGATCTGGATGACTCTAAGTCACAAACCGGATACGTGTATATGTTGAATGGTGGAGCAGTAAGCTGGTGCAGCTGCAAGCAGAGCGTCGTGGCGGGATCTACATGTGAAGCGGAGTACATGGCAGCCTCGGAGGCAGCACATGAAGCGATTTGGGTGAAGGAGTTCATCACCGACCTAGGAGTCATACCCAATGCGTCGGGGCCGATCAAACTCTTCTGTGACAACACTGGAGCTATTGCCCTCGCAAAGGAGCCCAAGTTTCACAAGAAGACCAGGCACATCAAGCGTCGTTTCAACTCCATCCGTGAAAATGTTCAAGATGGAGACATAGAGATTTGCAAAGTGCACACGGATCTGAATGTCGCAGATCCGCTGACTAAACCTCTCTTGCGTGCAAAACATGATCAACACCAGAACTCTATGGGTGTTCGATTCATCACAATGTAACTAGATTGGTGACTCTAGTGCAAGTGGGAAACTGTTGGAAATATGCCCTAGAGGCAATAATAAAAGTATTATTATATTTCATTGTTCATGATAATTGTCTTTTATTCATGCTATAACTGTATTATCCGGAAATCGTAATACACGTGTGAATACTTAGACCACACTATGTCCCTGGTAAGCCTCTAGTTGACCAGCTCGTTGTGATCAACAGATAGTCATGGTTTCCTGACTATGGACATTGGATGTCGTTGATAACGGGATCACATCATTAGGAGAATGATGTGATGGACAAGACCCAATCCTAAGCATAGCATAAAAGATCGTGTAGTTCGTTTTGCTAGAGCTTTGCAAGTGTCAAGTATCTCTTCCTTCGACCATGAGATCGTGTAACTCCAGGATACCGTAAGAGTGCCTTGGGTGTATCAAACGTCACAACGTAACTGGGTGACTATAAAGGTGCATTACAGGTAACTCCGAAAGTAGCTGTTGGGTTGACACGGATCGAGACTGGGATTTGTCACTCCGTATGATGGAGAGGTATCTCTGGGCCCACTCGGTAATGCATCATCATATTGAGCTCAATGTGACCAAGGTGTTGGACACGGGATCATGCATTACGGTACGAGTAAAGTGACTTGCCGGTAACGAGACTGAACAAGGTATTGGGATACCGTCGATCGAGTCTCGGGCAAGTAACGTACCGATTGACAAAGGGAATTGCATACAGGGTTTGATCGAATCCTCGACATAGTGGTTCATCCGATGACAACATCGAGGAGCATGTGGGAGCCATCATGGGTATCCAGATCCCGCTGATGGTTATTGACTGAGAGCGTCTCGGTCATGTCTGCATGTCTCCCGAACCCGTAGGGTCTACACACTTAAGGTTCGGTGACGCTAGGGTTATGAAGATATGTATATGCAGAAACCCGAATGTTGTTCGGAGTCCCGGATGAGATCCCGGACGTCACGAGGAGTTCCAGAATGGTCCGGAGGTAAAGAATTATATATAGGAAGTGCTATTTCGGGCATCGGGACAAGTTTCGGGGTTATCGGTATTGTACTGGGACCACCGGAAGGGTCCCGGGGGTCCACCGGGTGGGGCCACCTATCCCGGGGGGCCACATGGGCTGTAGGGGGTGCGCCTTGGCCATCATGGGCCAAGGGCACCAGCCCCTATAGGCCCATGCGCCTAGGGTTTCCCCCTAGGAGGAGTCCTAGTGGTGGAAGGCACCCCTAGGTGCCTTGGGGGGGGAGGGAAACCTCCCCTAGGCCGCCGCCCCCCCTAGTAGATCTCATCTACTAGGGCCGGCGCCCCCCTGGCACCCCTATATATAGTGGGGGAGAGGAGGGACTTCATACACCAGCCCCTGGCGCCTCCTCCTTCCCCCGTTACGTCTCTCCCTCGTAGTCTCGGCGAAGCCCTGCTGCTGTGACGCCCTGCATCCACCACCACGCCGTCGTGCTGCTGGATCTTCATCAACCTCTCCTTCCCCCTTGCTGGATCAAGAAGGAGGAGACATCTCCCGTCCCGTACGTGTGTTGAACGCGGAGGTGCCGTCCGTTCGGCGCTGGTCATCGGTGATTTGGATCACGTCGAGTACGACTACATCATCACCTTGCAAGCTTCCGCACGCGATCTACAAGTGGTATGTAGATGCAAACTCTCTCCCTAGACTCGTTGCTTAGATGAACTCATAGATGGATCTTGGTGAAACCGTAGGAAAATTTTAATTTTCTGCAACGTTCCCCAACAGTCGGGGGAGTGGCCTTTTAGGCCAGGGAGAGTGGGGTGGGTCGTGGGCTGCCTGGCAGCCTGGTGGCCTAGTGGGCTGAGGGGCCGGAGGGAATCCTTTTCTTTTCTTTAGTCTTCTGTTTTTATCTTCTTCCTTTTTCCTTTTTTTATCTTATTTCTTTTCTGTTTTATTTTAGTTTTAGTAAAAATTATCACTAACACCTAAATTGGTACTTTTAAATAAACTACTGCCACATTAATTCTTATCCCAACTAAAATAGTTTAATATTTTATAAAATTCATAAGGCATTTATTTTATTATTTAACCTACAGTTTTAATTATTTTGAACACTTAAACATTTTATTAAAGTTAGATTTCTCCACCATAATTACCTATGCATTAGTTGGATCACTCCGAACATTTTAGTTTTAACATTTGAAATTTTTTATTGTTTGCTTGATTTTGAATTTGAATTCGAATCGGTTTCGAACAAACGCGAGATTAGCATCAGTAATCGAGGTGACGTGGCATCATTAGCGTGGAATTACTGTAGCCTAATTATCCGGGCGTCACAATTCTCCTCCACTACAAGAAATCTCGTCCCGAGATTTACGTGGTAGTGTAAGGGGGAAAGATTTGATTACAAAATTCTAACGAGTCTTCTCGGTGTTGGCTGTCCTTTCGATGAGGTTGATCCCTTTCATTGATATCTTCATTTCTCTGCTTCAAGTCACCATGATCAAGTCGTCATCCTTTCTTCGGGATCTCCATCGTCCTACGAACGCGATCAAGGGGAAAAACTCCGGAAGAACGCATCTCCACAAAGCTGGGCATCTGGCGGTGAACTCAATGGGAAATACACAAGGTACCCCGCGAGTTGTATTTTAGTGAATTCGTTGAGTGCAATAGACGATGGTACCAAAGTTTTAAACGGGTAGTCAATCATTCAATGACTAGGCAGAAGGTGGAATGGGGATTTGAACAACGAGAATAACATGGTGTTTGATTCCAGGATGAATAATGGTATAGTATTTAGCTCGTGAATCATATACGAAGCCAGGTGCACAGGATACATTAGAATCCAGGTTGTAAAGAAGAGTCAGGTTTCGATCCAGTGGACCTGTGGGTTATGGGCCCACCATGTGTGTTGAAAGTAGGAAGGGTGGTGACATCTTGCACAACCGCGACAGGGAGGCATGTCAATGAATAGCTTGTCAGCTATGCTGGGAACAATGTCGGTACCAAGGACGGGGAACGAAGAGAGCAAATTTCCTGCTTGTTGAACGAGGCGAACCAATTGGCAAAGTTATTGTCCATCGGTGGCTACCAGAATGTCATCGATAATAGTAACAGGGTCTTTCTGGCAGAATTGTACACCGAGGTGTTTACAAAAGCAGGAGAATATTACTGCTTAGATCCTATAGATCACAAGAAAGGTTAAACCAAACATTGGAAAGGAAAAGGTGATCTTCATATTAAACATAACAATTGAAAGGAAACTGTGTTTAATCACATATTTCAAGGGTATATCCTTCCCAAGGACAAGCAGAGCATGATATCCATGACAGGATGTAATGTAGAAAACTCCTTAGATAAGGTGAGAGAAATTTCATGACATTACCCATACAACGGTGTTAGGGTAATTGATAAGGAAAATTTAGCATTTGTGCTTCAAATGTTCTTACTGAAAATCGGAGTGCCACAGACATGCTTTGAGATAGCATTGACATGGTCTTCAAGCAAGGGTCAGACTTTGGATACACAAAGGATCCATCAGGAACAACTCATAGAATAAGTCTTATAATTTCCTCATGGAAGAATGGTTAACCTTGCCAAAATTGAACTATAACAATAGGTCCTTCAGCCAGGTGTGCTAGGCATGACATCACCTTACCGGGTCATATAAAGGCCAATGTTATATCTCTTGGAAATAAGTTCAAACCATCATATCTGACGCGAGATTTGGATCTGATTGGTGTCAGGATACCTCAGACTCATGACGCCTGAGAAGGAAGGGTGCAACTCAATTTGACGTGATGGAGTTGCAAGATTCTCGGGAAATAAACTATGGAAGCAAGTTCTGAATCATGAGTTCATCATTAAACCAAGGAGAGGGTAAGGAGGTGGCAGGATGAACTCAGCGACAATTCATTGGGATTTCCAAGAGATGGATTTCCATGATTTCATGAACAAGGAGATAACATATGTCAGATCAATGATATAATGATGTATGCTCAAGGAAAAACATCCACAATTAAACATTGATCGAAAGTGTACCTAGAAGTATTGACTAAGTAGCACGATCAATGTTAGAATGGTGCTTTGATAACCAAAAGACTTAAGAATGAAACTATCATCCATTCACTTCAAAGCAACAGGGTTGCTAGAAGTTTTGAATTCACAAATCATAGTTCATTTTTCGGCATTCCGGTTATAAATAACACGGGGACCAAGAAGGAATGGTGATGGTGAGAAGCATCACTTGTATCAGGAATTCTCAAGAGGTGGTAAAATTCTCACGACATTCTGGACATAAAAGATGGCAATACTCCAAGGTAAAGGAGAACAAATGTTGGATAGCAAGGTATAACACAAAACACGAACAAGTTTGTGTTGGGGGAAGGTAAGAATGTTGTCGATGATTACACAAATCATCGAGGGGCAAGGATGGTATTTCCCATCATGAATTCGATTGATATCTTGGAAGAGCTCGGAATGCTGATGATGATCACGACACATTTGTCAAGAGATTCCATGAAGATTTAATTGATCGGTGAGGACATCAAGTCAAAGGAATGATGAAGCGAAAGGTTATTGGATCCACGGATATGACACAAACTCGAAATCAAGCTTGCTATTCAAGGCGAAATGCTATGACGAGTAAGGTCGACATAACTTGAGCTCATCGTCGAAAATTGTGCTCCGGGAATAAAGAGCAGGTAGCACAGTTAAACTTTAGCACGATAATGATATAGCCGACCAGGCTAGGAATGACTTGAAGGATTAATAAACTCATAAGCAACGAAAATTACTTAGAGTTATTGATTCGGAGTGCGGAACCGATTCACTTATCGGTGTTTTGGGTTGACAAACAACCCAGTACCCATGAAGTGACAGCGATAGGGAAAGGTAGTACTTCTTCAAAAATTCATAAGATGTAGAGCAATGGCATGATATCCTCGAGATACCAGGGGTAATACTCGAAGGTAGATCATAATAGAGGTCAGGCAGACGCATTGATTTGTAGAAGACAAATGTTTTAACTTGTCCAAGAAATGGGATCAAGGAAGAACAATCATGGTCGGAACCACGGTTGCAAAGGATCAATTCACAGATACCATATGTTAGTTATCAAGGAAATAGTTATTATTACAAGAAGCTTCCATGATAGGATATACATCGCCTCCATGGGCATGAACACAAAGTTCAAGGTCGACTCCCACTTCCTCAAGGCATAATCTTCATTCACCTCTCGTATTTTGAAAATGCATTAGTTGTTGAAAGTTTTACCTGGTGCAATACCAGATAAGTATGACCCATGAAATCTTTCGAGTTCACACCGATGAGGGAAGGCGTTGGTTCAATCCCATCGGGGCTTCTTACGAACATATACCATAAGCTTCAAGATTAAATATCACTAGCTCGAAAGCAGAGCATGGTTGACAAAAGGAGAGGATACAATTTACCAAAGGCATTATGTATCAGAGAAAGAACTCACAAGGTGATTAGTTATGAAGGACACTGTTGGATATAATAATCCAACAGTGGATATGGCGATCCACAGTGGAGCTGATGTGAGTATCGATACCCAATCAGAGGAAGAAAGAATGCAAACGCATCAGTTTATAGAACATCTGAATAATTCAATGTTTAAATAGCAAAGGAATTATGATTTTCAAATCAAGGGATTAGGAGAAAACGCTCGGATCAAGGATGGATAAGTTGAATAGACTTAGGGGTACAGTCGATGGCAATCTGATTGGCCGAGAACCAGCTCATGTTTGAAAGTAGCTCGAAATATAATTTATAAGGATCAACTGATGATTGCGTGCTTTCGCACACATATAGAATCAACGGACACAAAATGATAGTGACAAAGGATGCCAATAAGATTACTAGACTTATGGGATTAACCATAATGAAAGCAAGCAAGAATTTCAAGAGCAAATGGCTGCAGAAGATTTTCGGAAGATCGAATGGTATTTTCAAGACTATTGTGAAACACATGATCAACTGGGGATGACCGAATGCTCGATAAGTGAGAGGAATTATCTGTAGGGGTATTCATCTGGTACAGAACTGCAAGGCAGTGAGCTCAAAAGATTCTTAAAAGTCAAAGAACAATTCGATGCATCTTGTTATAACAAGAGCAGCTAGGGATGAATGTAAGAAATGGCAAGGGTAATAAGTTATCCATAAGGATTTATCGCTGGTAGGGAATTGCAAAAGAAGTGGACACAAAGTCTCGAGAGAACTTCGGAGAGTACCTTCGGAATCTTCTGGTGCAGCAAGCGATCAACTGGAGTGAGGGGCTCTCCGGGAGAAAGTATTTTTGAGAACCTAAAGTTAGTCTTTTTAGCAAAATCATTTAACCCGAATAGAGGAGACATTAGAGTCCCAGAGTATAGGTCGAGGAATAAAATATCCTAATACCACCCAATTGGCGACGTGGACCCATGGGCCGCACAGCCAAGTTAGTAAAATAATTTTCATCGACTAGACTCAACTTCGACCATGGAGTTGGAAAGGGGGATTCCTATAGGCAGTCGGCTCTGATACCAACTTGTGACGCCCCCGATTCAATCGTACACTAATCATGCACGCAAACATGTACGATCAAGATCAGGGACTCACGGGAAGATATCACAACACAACTCTAAAACATAAATAAGTCATACAAGCATCATAATACAAGCCAGGGGCCTCGAGGGCTCGAATACAAGTGCTCGATCATAGACGAGTCAGCGGAAGCAACAATATCTGAGTACAGGCATAAGTTAAACAAGTTTGCCTTAAGAAGGCTAGCACACTCTGGGATAAAGATCGAAAGAGGCGCAGGCCTCCTGCCTGGGATCCTGCTAAACTACTCTCAGTCGTCATCAGCGGGCTGGACGTAGTAGTAGGCACCTCCGGTGTAGTAGGAGTCGTCGTCGATGGTGGCGTCTGGCTCCTGGACTCCAGCATCTGGTTGCGACAACCAGAAAGAAAGGAAAGGGGGAAAAAGGGGGGAGAAAGCAGCCGTGAGTACTCATCCAAAGTACTCGCAAGCAAGGAACTACACTACATATGCATGGGTATATGTGTAAGGAGGCCATATCAGTGGACTGAACTGCAGAATGCCAGAATAAGAGGGGGATAGCTAGTCCTATCGAAGACTACGCTTCTGGCAGCTTCCGTCTTGCAGCATGTAAAAGAGAGTAGATTGAAGTCCTCCAAGTAGCATCTCCAAGTAGCATCTCCAATAGCATCGCATAGCATAATCCTACCCGGCGATCCTCCCCTCGTCGCCCTATGGAAAAGCAATCATCGGGTTGTCTGTGGAACTTGGGAGGGTGTGTTTTATTAAGTATCCGGTTCTAGTTGTCATAAGGTCAAGGTACAACTCCAAGTCGTCCTGTTACCGAAGATCACGGCTATTCGAATAGATTAACTTCCCTGCAGGGGTGCACCACATAACCCAACATGCTCGATCCCGTTTGGCCGGACACACTTTCCTGGGTCATGCCCGGCCTCGGAAGATCAACACGTCGCAGCCCCACCTAGGCACAACAGAGAGGTCAGCCCGCCGGTCTAAATCCTATGCGCGCAGGGGTCTAGGCCCATCGCCCATTGCACACCTGCACATTGCGAGGGCGGCCGGAAGCAGACCTAGCAACCACCATTACAAAGGAAGTCACGTTACGCGGTCCAATCTGGCGCGCGCCACTCCGTCGCTGACATCAAGAAGGCTTCGGCTGATACCACGACGTCGAGTGCCCATAACTGTTCCCGCATAGTTGGTTAGTGTGTATAGGCCAGTAGCCAGACTTAGATCAAATACCAAGATCTCATTAAGCGGGTTAAGTATCCGCGAACGTCGAACAGGGCCAGGCCCACCTGTCTCCTAGGTGGTCTCAACCTGCCCTGTCGCCCCGTCACAAAGTAACAGTTGGGGGCCGTCGGGAATCCAGGCCCACCTCTACCGGGATGGAGCCACCTGTCCTTTCAACCCCCACATCGGGATCACTTGCGGGTACTCAACGAGCTGACCCGACTTTAGTCACCATCTGTATAATATGTATGTATAGTATAGTATATACCCGTGATCACCTCCCGAGTGATCACGGCCCAATAGTATAGCAAGGCAGACTGACAAGAATGTAGGGCCAATGATGAAGAACTAGCATCCTATACTAAGCATTTAGGATTGCGGGTAGGGTATCAATGACTGTAGCAACAATGACAGGCTATGCAACAGAATAGGAGTAACCGAACAGTAACATGCTACACTACTCTAATGCAAGCAGTATAGAGAAGAATAGGCGATATCTG
>NC_057801.1:365963752-365973923 GCF_018294505.1 Triticum aestivum | reverse complement strand
TTTCCTGGAAGCTCTGTTGTACAGGGAGAAGGGTCGTCGGTGACGTAGTCGTACTCGGTGGCATCAGCGCCGGTCTCGGGGTCTACCAGAGAAGAAGAGGGGGGAAGAAACAATAAATACGGAGCAAACAAAGCATCACAAAACATAATGAGGCAATACGTGGTGCTAGGTATGCCCTAACGCGGTAGTAAGTGATACTGACGAAGGGGGGAAACATCCGGGAAAGTACTCCCGGAGTTTCGCGTTTTCGGAGATGAACCGGAGGGGAAAAGTTGCGTGTTTGCTATGCTAGGGATGTGTGGCGGACGAACGGGCTGCTTATCCGGATTCGTCTCGCCGTTCTGAGTAACTTTCATGTACAAAGTTTTTCGATCCGAGCTACGGTTTATTTTATATTAATTTTAAAAGGATTTAATCATTTTCTAGAATTAACAGAATTAATTTAATTAGAAAATGTAATTATGACGTCAGCATGATGTCAGGGTGATGTCAGCAGTCAACAGTCGGTTGACTGGATCCAACTGACGCGTGGGTCCCACTGTCATTGACTAAGATTAACTAAAACAGATTAATTAGTTCAATTAGTGATTAGGTTAATCTAATTAGGATTCATTAACTTAATTAATTACTTAATTAATTAATCATTTTTATTTATTATTATATATTTTTTAAGTCTTTTTTTCTATTCCTTTTTTAAACGTTTTAGGGGACGACCCCACTTGTCATAGGCCCCTGGGGGCCTTAGCGGGTCTCGGGCGGGGTTCTCGGGTGCCAGGACCCGGCTGGGGCACCCGAACAAGGCTGTGGGCGCCGGGTCACCGGACCCGGGCGCGTGCTGGCTGGTCGGCGGTCACGGCAGGGCGACCGCAGCTGACCAGAGTGGGGATAGCAAGGTGAGGGGGCGGTGGCCAGGTGCGGTGCAGGGCGCACGGGGCGAGCAAGGCCGTGCACATGCGGGCGAGCACGGGGCGCAGCGACCGCGCGATGTCCGCGGCCACGGTCAGAAGCACGGACGGCGCGAATGGCGGCCTACAACAGTGAATCGAGAGGGGGAAGGAGGAGCCCGCTCACAACGTTGCAGGGGAGGCTCGGGGAGGGCGGCAATGGGCAGCCCGACGACGTGCGGCGGGAGGTCGGGGCGGCCATGGATGGAGTGTGGGCGGAGCTCGAGGAAGACGGGTGCGGTGCAGCATGGAGAGGAAGGAGACCGGGAAGGGCAGCGGGGCTCGGGGTGGTCGACGGCGACGACCGGGCGACGAGGAGGCAGGCCGTTGAGGTGGTCCGGCGAGGGAGGCGTGGTTGAGGCGACGGGGGCGAGGGCACGGCTTCAGGTGGGCGTCGCGCAAGGGAGAGGAGGGGCGCCGGTGGCGCCTTGCATCGGGCGCGGGCGTGCGGGAGGAGGGGATCGAATAGGGGCGCCCTTCTCCCTGGGACGTTGCGTGTGTGTGTTTGTGTTGCGTGTGGCGGCGCTGGGAGGGAGACGAGGGGATCGTGGGGGAGTGGGGGTGATTTAGGGTTTGGGGTCGGGGGAGTGGCCTTTTAGGCCAGGGAGAGTAGGGTGGGTTGTGGGCTGCCTGGCAGCCTGGTGGCCTAGTGGGCCGAGGAGCCGGGGGGAATCCTTTTCTTTTCTTTAGTCTTTTGTTTTTATCTTCTTCCTTTTTCCTGTTTTTATCTTATTTCTTTTCTGTTTTATTTTAGTTTTAGTAAAAATTATCACTAACACCTAAATTGGTACTTTTAAATAAACTACTGCCACATTAATTCTTATCCCAACTAAAATAGTTTAATATTTTATAAAATTCAAAAGGCATTTATTTTATTATTTAACCTACAGTTTTAATTATTTTGAACACTTAAACATTTTATTAAAGTTAGGTTTCTCCACCATAATTACCTATGCATTAGTTGGATCACTCCGAACATTTTAGTTTTAACATTTGAAAATTTTTATTGTTTGCTTGATTTTGAATTTGAATTCGAATCGGTTTCGAACAAACACGAGATTAGCATCAGTAATCGAGGTGACGTGGCATCATTAGCGTGGAATTACTATAGCCTAATTATCCGGGCCTCACAAGCTAGGAGCAGCGCGAGGTCTCGGCGTGCTGGAACGGGAGCGTGGTCGCGACGGACTGGAGCAGGGAGCACTCGGGCAGCTTCTTGGGGGCGAGGGACCTCTTGGCAGCTCTGCTCTTACTGCGCTGGCGCCGGACAGGGTGGGTTCCGTCCAGGGGCCATGCGCCTCGGGGCCAGAGCGCCTTCTTGAGGGGGAGGCGGCTGAGGCGCCCCCGGAGCTTCATTGCCCGCGCAGGGCGGGGCGTGGTGCAGCGAGAAGGATAGCGCGGGGGAGCCCCCTACGGCGCGGACGAGCTCAGCGACGCGGTCAGGCCATTCTTCATAGATGCCGTCGACCGGGCGGTAGCACAGGAGCTTGTTTGCCGCGATGAGCGCAGCCCGAGCCTCCATGGCCGCGCAGGGCGCGCAAGACGAGGATCCAGCCGGGGCGAGCGAGGGAGTGGCAGTGTGGCCGTCTCGCCTCATGGATGGATGCTGGGACGATGCCTGCTGCTCGTTCCCCACCGGGCCGGTGGCTACGTTGATGGCGGGCGACGGGGAACGGCGGGGGTGGCCGCCGATGGGGGTCGTCTGGGCGACGCGGGAAGCGAGAGCGGCTCGGTGCTCGGCGCGGGCCCAACGAGCGTCTGACATGGACGCGATGGTCGGTGAAGAACTGGGCGGTGGGAGACAAATTCTGGTGCACCCCTACCTGGCGCGCCAAATGTCGGATTTCGGGTTCCGGCAGACCCTCTAGATTCGAACACTGGGGTGCGCGCGGAGATTTAGCCCTCTGCCTACCTGCTCCTCACCGCCTCGCTATGAACTAAGCAATCAAAGGAAAAACACAAGAGACACAGGGTTTATACTAGTTCAGGCCACCATTGTGGTGTAATACCCTACTCCAGTGTGTGGTGTAGTGGATTGCCTCTTAGGCTGATGATGAATAGTACATGGAAGAATAGCCTCGCCAGGGTCTGTTCTCGGCTGGTGCAATGAACTGCTAGGGGAGTTCAGTCGCTCTCTCTACTGGTTTCTAGGTGAGGATCCAATTGATTTCTCGCCCTCCCTCCACCTTGTGGGTGGCTAGTCCTATTTATAGGCAAAGGCCCAGGGCCTCCTCCCAAATATTGAGCGGGAAGGGCGACAACAATTGGCCATTTTGAAGGGGAACATCTAGTACACTTATACTGACTAAAGTTGGTCCTCGCCTGCCAAAGGCTCTGGTGGTGACGCCGGCTTGGGCTCCACGATGACTTCCATCCTGCTGTTCTGCTGGTCTTGGTCTTGTTGCACCGAAATGGAAACCTTTGGTTGATGCTCTCGCCTGCGCTTGCCCCATTTGCACCAAAGAGGAAAGAAGGACACTGCGCGGGCTGGCGCCCGCCTGGCGCCCTTGGTCGTCATAGCTTGCGTCATGGGCACCTCGCGAGGTACCCCGCCTTGATCTCTCCGCCTCCTCGCGAGCCAGCCTGACGAGGCCATGCCTGAGGAAGACTCCTCTCATCCGCCCTGCGAGGCTTGGCCCCTCGCGAGGGTCTTGAACTCGTGTTGATGAAGATGGGCCATGCTGGGCCGCCCCTAGAGCCACGCTGCAGGCCGCAGGCAGGCAAGTCTGGGGATCCCCGTTCCCAGAACGCCAACACGCTTCATCGCCAACTTCCAAGGAACTCGCGACCGGCCCCCGGCCATGAGTGACCTGCGCCGCATCAAGCAACAGCCAGGAGAGACCCTGCAAAAGTACGTCCAGCACTTCAACAACGCCCGCCTCAAGATCCCCAGGGTGACTGAGGAGGCCATCATCTCAGCCTTCTCCGATGGCGTGCGTGACGTAAAGATGAAAGAGGAGCTAGCAATCCATGAAGACATGTGCACATCACTGGAGCTATTCAACTTGGCAACCAAGTGCGCCAGGGCTGAGGAAGGGCGCCTCTCCCTCCTCGAGCTCCCAGCTGCCGACCCAGAAGAAAAGAAGCCCAAGGTCAAGGACGTGAAGCGGAAGGGGGCTGCTGGGCTCACAGGAGAGCCAGACACCAAGCGAGGCAGGGATCAGCCTGAGTCATCCAAGGGCAGCCGATACTGCGTGTACCACGACCTGCACACACACAACACCAATGAATGTCAAGAGCTCAGGGCCGTGCGAGATGGGCATATCGCCCGACGCCCCGACCGCAACGATCGGGGCTATGGCCGAGGAGGAGGAAGAGGTGGAGGACGATGGGAATATTGTGGCCCTCGCCAAGGGTGGCGTGACCGGCCTCGCGAGGACCACTGGCAGGACCAGCCTCGCGAGGGAGGTTGGAGGGATCAGCCTAGTGAGGACCGCCCTCAAGGCAACGTAGGCCTCCCTCCTTTGCCACCACCACCAAGGAGGAATGAAGACCATCACCAGGACGAGGGGGCTGGGGGCTTCCAGGAGCCGCGCGCAATTGCTTGCATCCTCGGCGGCGCTTAGGCCCCAGCCTCTCAGCGCATCTTCAAGCAGTTTGCTCGCGAGGTGAATGCAGTCCTCCCCAAGCTTGAGGCCACGCGCCCTCTCAGGTGGTCAGCGTGCGCTGTCACGTTCACCTCAGCGGATGAGCTCAAGTGTGCAGCAATGGCCAGAGTCCTCCCGATGCTTTGTTCCCCAGTCATCAGCAATGTGCAAGTCACCAGGATCCTCATCGACAGCGGAGCTGGACTCAACGTCCTGTCTGTCGAGACGTTCAACAATCTCCAAGTGCCATACGATCAGCTTCAGCCGACCAAGCCTTTCTCAGGAGTCACCGATGGTTCCACTGTTCCAATAGGGCAAGTTCGCCTTCCTGTCACCTTTGGGTAGCGCAACAACTACCGCACCGAGCTCATTGACTTCGACGTCGCCCACACTCGCCTGCCATACAATGCCATCCTCGGGTACCCAGCTCTGGCCAAGTTCATGGCAGTGACTCACCATGGCTACAATGTCCTAAAGATGCCAGGAAGCGGTGGAATCATCACAGTGCCTTGCGAGGAGAGGGATGCGGTGTGTTCTCTTGAGCGTGCCTTCCAGGCCGCGGCAATCGAAGACCCAGATCACAGGAGCGGGAGGCTCCCCGAGGCGGTCCCTAAGAAGAAGAAGGCTTCACCTGGCCCAAACACTCACGAGGCAGGCGCCTCCGGAGGCGTTGCGTCAGGACCCGCGCCCGTTCAAGGGGCTCCACCCTCTGTCGCATAGGAAGGTGCACCCAGCGCCCTCCTCGGGCAGGGCTCGGGGGCTCTCTCCTGGAGGGCCACCGACCTCGCCAAGGTCACGAGGGAGGCGCTCGGGCACCACTTGGAGGCGTGCTTCACGGCACATTTCCCTTAGGAAGGCATGGAGCAAGGAGGGCCAAACCCTCAGGAGTTCACCGCGAGAAGCATTCAGGAGCTACAGGAGTCAAGAGTCATGCGCGGCAGTAGTCGCCTACCCGCCGTAGCCCCACATCCCGGCGAGGATGGTGGGCTACGTGTCTGCATCGACGTACCAGGGCTCAACCGAGCCACGTCTCAGGAGCACCTCTGGCCTTCACGCGTGGGGTGTTGTGAGGGTCCACCTCACAGCTACATTTGCATGCCCTTTGGCCTGCCGAATGCGGCTACCGCCCACCAGCGCCTGATGAGGAGCATCCTGGAAGCTCAGGTTGCCAGGCACCACGCGTTCCTGGAGGAGATGGAGATGGACCTTGAGGAGCTGCCCGGACCCCCAAAACCTCCCGAGGCTCAGGGCTCCGAAGGCTCGTGAGGGGTGGCTTCTCCACCACACGTCGTCAGCTACTCCGACACTCGCTCTGCAATGGTATCAGGTGACATCTTTCCAAGTTCCATTTTCAGCTGGGAGCGCTCGCAGGGCTACATCATTCCCAAGTCGCGTGGGTCCGCCCCTATGGCATGTATCCATTTTTCTTAATGCTTTTTATCCACCTTGTTGGGGGTGCCCCTTGGGCTGCATTATCCCCAAGCTGCTCGGGCCTGACCCAGTGGCGTTTGCCTTCTCTGCATCTATCTAAATGGATTTGCTCCTTCATGCTTAACCTGCTCGACTTAATCGCGTGCTCGATTGACACCTACCTTCGGAGCCGCTCGCTCTGGCACGACACTTGCGCACGGGTCCGTCCCTGCAACGCTGAAAAATCTGAGTGGCTGAGCTCTGGCCGCGGCAGCCCCGCAAGGCGCCACCTCACCAGGCCCTCAGTGCCCCAATCACTCCCTTGGAGCGACCAATGGTTAGCTGGCAACCGTGACGACAAACCTTGTTTCCCCTCGTGATTCATATGCAGGACCCGTTCCAGGAATAATGCTGGTGGCATCGCGAGCCTTCTCTCCTTCTCTCCAGCATGACCCACTTGCATGTTAAAAGGGGGGCGCCTGAGCATCGTGACTCATGGGCTCTTACTGGCTCTCCAGCCCTCACCCCCTGGCCTTGACCCATGGCATCGCGACCTGTCATACCAGCGGCAGCTGAGCTCGCTCGAGGGTCGGGACCTGAAAATGTAGAGCATTAAGGGAAGTGCGGGGGAGAGGGAAGAAGCTCGCGAGGGCCTAACCCAGCAGCACCTCAGCTGCCGCTGCGCAGGCCCGACACCTCAACGAAAACTACTCCAAACCTATGAGAGAAGTCACGCGAAAACTAATTCGACTCAGCGCTTAACCCTCGCCTACTGCAGCTCTGTCACAGCAATGTTGCTTGCCTTTCTCGCCCAGCAAAGGCTGCTTGAGCGCTAAAGGGGACCTCCTGAGCATCGCGACTTAGGGGCTCTTACTGGACCTTGGGCCGCTCACCTCCTGGCCTTGACCACGACATCACGACCTGGCATACCAGCGACGGCTGAAGCCTGCTTGGAGACCGGGACCTATCAACGTAGAGCACCAAGCCCTCGTGAGGAAAGAAAGGGGGAGCCAATCTGGGACAGGACAAGCATCTCGCATTAATTCGTCAAGAGGATATAATATTCACAAAAGACATGGCCAGCGCCTTACATACCCCCGTGGGATGATACTTCCATTTCTCGCAGGGAACAAAAGGTGCTAATCCTAAGGAGCGCTAACTACGCACGCCTCCACAGGAGACACCATCATCAACAATGGGCCGTCAGGCACCGGCGCCAACCCCATCCAGATCAGTGGCGTCGGTGGCCTGACATGCCCGCCCTGCTCCGAGCGCGACGCGAGCTCGAGGGCTCGTAGCTATCGTCGCTCGTCTCCGGAGTCGCGTGAAGCTCGGCGGAGTCGCTGGACACTCCAGCACCTCTGCTGCCGCCTGAGGAGCTGCTGGGGAAGCGATTGGCGGGCCTGGTCCTCGCCACGACGATGCCCCGGCCGCCTTTTGTGACGCCCCCGATTCAATCGTACACTAATCATGCACGCAAATGTGTACGATCAAGATCAGGGACTCACGGAAAGATATCACAACACAACTCTACAAATAAAATAAGTCATACAAGCATCATATTACAAGCCAGGGGCCTCGAGGGCTCGAATACAAGTGCTCGATCATAGACGAGTCAGCGGAAGCAACAATATCTGAGTACAGACATAAGTTAAACAAGTTTTCCTTAAGAAGGCTAGCACAAACTGGGATACAGATCGAAAGAGGCGCAGGCCTCCTGCCTGGGATCCTCCTAACTACTCCTGGTCGTCGTCAGCGGGCTGCACGTAGTAGTAGGCACCTCCGGTGTAGTAGGAGTCGTCATCGACGGTGGCGTCTGGCTCCAGGGCTCCAGCATCTGGTTGCGACAACCAGGTAGAAGGGAAAGGGGGAAAAGAGGGAGAAAAGCAACCGTGAGTACTCATCCAAAGTACTCGCAAGCAAGGAGCTACACTACATATGCATGGGTATATGTGTAAAGGGTCATATCGGTGGACTGAACTGCAGAATGCCAGAATAAAAGGGGGATAGCTAATCCTGTCGAAGACTACGCTTCTGGCAGCCTCCGTCTTGCAGCATGTAGAAGAGAGTAGACTGAAGTCCTCCAAATAGCATCTCCAAGTAGCATCTCCAAGTAGCATCTCCAAGTAGCATCGCATAGCATAATCCTACCCGGCGATCCTCTCCTCGTCGCCCTGTAGAAAAGCGATCACCGGGTTGTATCTGGCACTTGGAAGGGTGTGTTTTATTAAGTATCCGGTTCTAGTTGTCATAAGGTCAAGGTACAACTCCAAGTCGTCCTGTTACCGAAGATCACGGCTATTCGAATAGATTAACTTCCCTGCAGGGGTGCACCACATAGCCCAACACGCTCGATCCCATTTGGCCGGACACACTTTCCTGGGTCATGCCCGGCCGTGGAAGATCAACACGTCGCAGCCCCACCTAGGCTCAACGGAGAGGCCAGCACGCCGGTCTAAACCTAAGCGCGCAGGGGTCTGGGCCCATCGCCCTGAGCACACCTGCACGTTGCGTACGCGGCCGGTGAGCATACCTAGCAACCTCCATTACAAAGGAAGTTGCGTTAACGCAGTCCAACCCGGCGCGCGCCGCTCAGTCGCTGACGTCACGAAGTGCTTCGGCTGATACCACGACGTCGGGATACCCATAACTACTCCCGCGTAGATGGTTAGTGCGTATAGGCTCGTAGCCAACTCAGATCAAATACCAAGATCTCGTTAAGCGTGTTAAATATCCGCGAACGCCGAACAGGGCCAGGCCCACCTGTCTCCTAGGTGGTCTCAACCTGCCCTGCCGCTCCGCCACAAAGTAACAGTCGGGGGCCGTCGGGAACCCAGGCCCACCTCTACCGGGATGGAGCCACCTGCCCCTTCAGCCCCCATCTCCGAACAGTATCACAGGTAATGTAACTGTGTAAAGTATATCGTATATGCCCGTGATCACCTCCCGAAGTGATCACGGCCCAGTAGTATAGCATGGCAGACGGACAAGAGTGTAGGGTCACTGATGGAACACTAGCATCCTATACTAAGCAATTAGGATTGCGGGTAAGGTATCAATGACTGTAGCAACAATGACAGGCTATGCATCAGAATAGGATTAACGGAAAGCAGTAACATGCTACACTACTCTAATGCAAGCAGTATAGAGGAGAATAGGCGATATCTGGTGATCAAGGGGGGGGGGCTTGCCTGGTTGCTCAGACAAGGAGGGGTCGTCGGTGACGTAGTCGACCACAGGGGCATCAGCATCGTCACGGGGTCTACCGGAGAGAAGAGGGGGGAGAAACAGTAAATACATAGCAAGCAAGTGCATAACAGGACAACAAGCAGAGCTAGACGTGTTCTAACGCGGTATGAGGTGATACCGGTGAAGGGGGGAAACATCCGGAAAAGTATCCCCGGTGTTCCGTGTTTTCAGACAGATGAACCGGAGGGGAAATGTTGCAGGTTCACTATGGTAGGGATGTGTGGCGGACGAACGGGCTGCGTATCTGGATTCGTCTCGTCGTTCTGAGCAACTTTCATGTTGAAAATAATTTAATCCGAGTTACGGATTAAAAGATATGATTTTCTAAAGATTTTAATAATTTCTGGAATTTAATTAATTATTTAACTTAATTCGAAAATGTATTTATGACATCAGCATGATGTCATGCTGACGTCAGCAGTCAACAGGGTTGACTGGTCAACCAGACCAGTGGGTCCCACTGGTCAGTGACACATGTTAATTAACCAGTTTAATTAATCTAATCAAAATTAATTAGGGGGGTGGGCCCCACTGTCATATTAATTAATTTAGCTAATTAACAGTAGTTAATTAGGTTAATTAACCTTAATTAGTTAATTTAATTAGAATTAGTTAAGTTAATTAATTAATTATTTTTTTATTATTTATTTATTTATCTATTATTTTTATTTACTCTCTTTTTTTTAACGTTCTGGGGCTGGGGCCCCGGCTGTCAGTGGCCCATAGGCCACTAGATCAAGCGTGCTGGTTCGGGCAGATCCGGGTGACGGGCGCCAGCCCATCGGGGACGGCATCGACGGAGTGGGTGCAGGCCGATGAGGAAGGGCGCCGGCGAGGTAGAGGAGGCAGGCCGGCGAGATGGCGCGGGCTCCGGGCGACGTCGTCCTGGCGCGGGGCGGCGAGGTCGGGGTCCGAGGGGGACGGGGTCGGGGTACCCAGCGACAGGTGGTGAGCGGCGAGACGCCGGGGGCAACGGTTGAC
>NC_057801.1:365955919-365963663 GCF_018294505.1 Triticum aestivum | reverse complement strand
GGGGAGTGGGGCGACGGAGGGGGCGTGCGCCGGGGGCGATGGGGACGAGGCAAGGTCGCCTCGATCCCGATTCAGACGGGTGAGAGAAGGGGATCGTGGGGGGGAGTGGAGAGTGGGATCGGGCTAGGGTTTCACTGGGTTGGTTATAGGCCAGGGGAAGCTGGGCCGGCTAGCTGGCAGTGGCCGCTGGGCCACGGCCTAGCTGGGGGGAGGGGGCTTTTGTTTTCAACAATTTTCTTTGTTTTGTTTTTACCCATTTATTTGTCTTCTTTTCTGTTTTAAATCATTTTAAATTATCTTGGCATTTTATAAAAATGTGTTTGCTTTATTATAATTACCCAGGCATTTAACTGTACACCCCGAACATTTTAGTTTAATATTTTGAAAACTTTATCATTTGGCATTAATTTGAAATTGAATTTGAAACGGTTTCCAATCAACCCGAGATTAACTACAGTGACCGAGGTGACATGGCACCATTAACGTGAGACTACTGTAGCCTAATTATCCGGGCGTCACAAATCTCCTCCACTACAAGAAATCTCGTCCCGAGATTTAAGAGGTGGGTAAGGGGGAAAGTTCTGGTTATGGTATTCTAACGGATCTTCTCGGTCTTGGTTGCTCTTCTCGAAGTGGTTGATCCATTACATTGATGTCTTCATTTCTTTATTCCAAAGCATCATGATGAAGTTGTCGTCCTTTCTTCGGGGAACTCCATCGTACTTACAAATAGGTAAGGGGCAGCTCTACAATGATAGGATGTTATAAGGGAAATTCATCTAGGGGTATCCCAAGAATGAACATATGAGTGTCTCTCGAGTTGAACAAATGACACACATCGGGAGCAAAGTAAGACGGTGTAATAAGAAGTTTCAAGCGGATAGGCAATCATTCATTGCCTGAAGCAGAGTGTGAAAGGGGTTCAGAGCAACGGGAATAAGTATTGTGTCCGATACCACGATAGATCAACAGGCAAGTGGCCCGTGAATTACATACAAAGTCAAGCACGAGGAATAACTTTGACATCAGGTTGTACAGGAGAGTCAGGTTTCGATCCTGTGGAACTGTGGGTTATGGGCCCACCATGTGGGTTAAAAGTAGGAAGGCGGTGATGTCTTGCACGATCATGCAAGTAAGGCATGTCAGAGGTTAGTCTGTCAGTCATATGTCAGCAACTACATCGGTACCAAGGCAAGGGACAAGGAGAACCATTTCCTTGCTCGTTGAAACGAGGCGGGCCAGTAGGCAAAGTTCTCGTCCATCGGTGGTTACTGAAATGTCATCAACAATAGTAACAGGGTCTTATTGACAGAGCGGTACCACGAGGTGTTTACATAAGCAGGAGAATATTACTGCTTAGGTCATATAGATCACAAGAAAGGTTAAATCAAACAATGGAAAGGAAAATATGATTATTAGATTAAACAGAACAATGGAAAGGAAAATGTGTTAAACACATATTTCAGGGGTATATCCTTCCCAAGGACAAGCAGAGCATGATATGCATGAAAGGATATAATGTAGAAAACCCTTTAGGTAAGGGAGAGAATTTTTATGAAATTACCCATACAACGGTGTTTGGATAATTGAGCAAGAAACATTTAGCATTGGGCTTCAAATGTTCTTGTTGAAAATCAGAGTATCACAGACATGCTTCGAGATAGCATTTGACGTGGTCACTGGGTAAAGATCAGACTTTGGATACTCAAAGGATCCTTCAGGAACAGCTTGTAGAATAAGTCTTACAATTTCCTCATGGAAGAATGGATAGCATTGCTAAAAGGAAAATTATAGCAATAGGTCCTCCGGTCAGGTGTGCTAGGCATGACATCACCTTATCGGGTCATAGAAAGACCAATGTTATAACTCTTGGAAATATGTTCCCACCATCATATCTGACCGAGATTCAGATCTGATTGGTGCCAGGATACCTCAGACTCAGGATGCCTGAGAAGAAAAGGTGCAACACAATTGACGAGTTGACATTGTAAGATTTTCAGGAAATGAACTATGGAAGTGAGTTCTGAAACAAGAGTTCATCATTAAATCAAGGAGAGGTGAGGAGGTGACTGATTGACTCAGCGACAACCCATTGACATTTCCAAAAAGGATGGATTTCCACAACTATGTGAACAAGGAGATAACATTAGCCAGATCAAATGACTAAATGATGTATGCTGGAGGAAAACATGCACAGTTAAACATGGGTTGAAAGGTGCGCCCGAAATATGGGTTGGGTTGCACGACCAATGTCAGAATGGTGATTCAATAATCAATAGTCTAAGAATGAACGGCCGACCATTAACTTCAAAGTAATAGGGTTGCTAGAAGTGCAGGATTCAAACACCACCGTTTACTTGTTGGTACCCCGGTTGGAATCAACACGAGGACCCAAGAAGAATGGCGATGGTGAGAAATATCACCATACCAAGAATTCTCAAGAGGTGGTGAAATTCCCACGACATTCTTGACATAAAAGGTGGTAATATTACAAGTTAAGAAGAACAATGCTGGGTAGCAAGAAACTCAAGGTATAACACAAAACACGAACAAGCTTGTGTTGGAAAGGAGGCAAGGAAGTAGTCGATGACACACAATTCATCGAGGGGCAAGGATGGTAATTCTTATCATGAATTTGATTGTTATTCTGGAATAGCTCAGAAAGTTGATAATGATCACGACACATTTGTCGAGAGATTACCTAAAGATGTAATCGATCCGTGATCACATCAAGTCAAAAGAATGATCAAGAAAGAGGTTATTGGAACCATGGGTATGACACAAACTCCAAAGCAAGCTTGCTGTCGAAAGCGAAATGATATGATGAGGAAGATCGACATAAGCTTAGCTCATCGTCAAAAATTGTGCTCTAGGAAGAAGGACCAGATAGCACAGTTAGAATCGTCACGACAATGATATAGCCAAACAGGCTAGGAATGGCGTGATCGGGTACAAACTCGTACTTATAAAAGCTTGCTGAAGAGTTGTTGAACCGTAGAGCGGACTCGGTTCAGTTATCGGTGTCTTTGAGTGTTCAGTAACATAGAGCCCGCGAAAAATTGGAATCAGTGGGAAGGTAGCACTTGATGAAGAACTCATAAAAAGTTATGCAGTTCCATGATAATCTCAAGATACCGGGGGGGTAATACTCGACACAAGATCAAAGTAAAGGTTGGACTGGTGTATTGATCCATAGAAGACAATTGTTTTAACTTGTCCGAGAAATGAGATCAAAGAAGAACAATCATGGTCGGAACCACGGTTGCAAGGGATCAATTCACAGATACCATATGTTAGTTATCAAGGAAATAGTTATTATTACAAGAAGCTTCCATGATAGGATATACATCGTGTCCATGGGCATGAACGCAAGGTTCAAGGTCGACTCCCACTTCTTCAATGTATAACCTCCCATTCACTTCTCGCTTTGATAAAGGCATTAGTGTTGAAAGTGTTACCTGGTGTAATACCAGATGAGTATGACTCGTGAAAACTTTCGAGTTCACACATATTAAGGAAGGCATGCGTTCAACCCGTCAGGGTATCGTGGAAACATATACCACAAGCTTCAATAGTAAATATCACAAGCTCGAAAGTAGAGCAAGGTTGAGAAAGTAGATGGTACAATTTACCAAAGGCATTATGTATCCAAGGGAAGGATCACAAGGTTATTGATTATGAAGGACAATGTTGGATAAAATCCATTAAAGGATCTGTCTGTCCATAACAGAGCTGATGTGAGCATCGGCACACAATCAGAGGAAGTAACAATGCAAGGGCATTGGATTATAGAAACAACTGACTAATCCAGAGCTCAAATGCAAAGGAATTATGATTTCCAAATTAAGGGAACAGAAGCAATGTTCTGATCAGGGGTGGATAAGTTGAATAGCCTTAGGGGTACTATCGACGGCATTTGGATTGGTTGAGAACCAGCTCATGTTTAAAATGACGTCTGAGTCGGAAAGATAATTTAAATCGATCAACTGATGATTGCGTGCATTCGCACTCATGTTGAATCAAAAAGGATCAAAATGACGATGCCTAAGGATACTAACGAATATTGCCAGACATATGTAAAGCATCCATCATGCAAGTAGACAAGTATGACAGAGCAATAAGCTACTAAGGATTTTTGGAGGATCGAATAGTATTTCGAAGACCATTGTGAAACACATGAACAACTGGGGATGAGCGGATACTCGACAAGTGCGAGGATTTATTCGAAGGGGTATTCATGTGGCAAAGAACTGCTAGGCAGTAGGCACAAAGTATTCTCGGAACAATAGAGAAAACTTCGGGGTACCTTGTAATAACAAGATCAATGGGGGATGATCGTAAGAATGGCAAGTGTAAGTAGTTATCCATACAGATTTATCGGTGGTCAGGAATAGCCAAAGTGATGGGCACAAGTCTCGAGAGAACATCAGAGAGTATCTTCGGAATCTTCTGATGTAGCAGGCGATCATCAATAATAAGGGGCTCTCCGAGTGAAAGTGATAACGAGATCCTAATGTTAGATTTAGCAAAATCCATTTAACCCGAATAGAAGAGAGATCAGAGTCTCAGAGTATAGACAAGGAGTAAAAGATCCTAATACCACCCAATGGCGACGTGGGCCCGTAAGGCACACAGCCAAGTTAGTAAAAGTTTTGCAATGGCTAGACTCAACTTCGGCCAAGGAGTTGGAAAGGGGATTCCTACAGGCAGTCGGCTCTGATACCAACTTGTGACGCCCCCGATTCAATCGTACACTAATCATGCACGCAAATGTGTACGATCAAGATCAGGGACTCACGGAAAGATATCACAACACAACTCTACAAATAAAATAAGTCATACAAGCATCATATTACAAGCCAGGGGCCTCGAGGGCTCGAATACAAGTGCTCGATCATAGACGAGTCAGCGGAAGCAACAATATCTGAGTACAGACATAAGTTAAACAAGTTTGCCTTAAGAAGGCTAGCACAAACTGGGATACAGATCGAAAGAGGCGCAGGCCTCCTGCCTGGGATCCTCCTAACTACTCCTGGTCGTCGTCAGCGGGCTGCACGTAGTAGTAGGCACCTCCGGTGTAGTAGGAGTCATCGTCGACGGTGGCGTCTGGCTCCAGGGCTCCAGCATCTGGTTGCGACAACCAGGTAGAAGGGAAAGGGGGAAAAGAGGGAGAAAAGCAACCGTGAGTACTCATCCAAAGTACTCGCAAGCAAGGAGCTACACTACATATGCATGGGTATATGTGTAAAGGGTCATATCGGTGGACTGAACTGCAGAATGCCAGAATAAAAGGGGGATAGCTAATCCTGTCGAAGACTATGCTTCTGGCAGCCTCCGTCTTGCAGCATGTAGAAGAGAGTAGACTGAAGTCCTCCAAATAGCATCTCCAAGTAGCATCTCCAAGTAGCATCTCCAGTAGCATCGCATAGCATAATCCTACCCGGCGATCCTCTCCTCGTCGCCCTGTAGAAAAGCGATCACCGGGTTGTATCTGGCACTTGGAAGGGTGTGTTTTATTAAGTATCCGGTTCTAGTTGTCATAAGGTCAAGGTACAACTCCAAGTCGTCCTGTTACCGAAGATCACGGCTATTCGAATAGATTAACTTCCCTGCAGGGGTGCACCACATAGCCCAACACGCTCGATCCCATTTGGCCGGACACACTTTCCTGGGTCATGCCCAGCCGCGGAAGATCAACACGTCGCAGCCCCACCTAGGCTCAACGGAGAGGCCAGCACGCCGGTCTAAACCTAAGCGTGCAGGGGTCTGGGCCCATCGCCCTGAGCACACCTGCACGTTGCATACGCGGCCGGTGAGCAGACCTAGCAACCTCCATTACAAAGGAAGTTGCGTTAACGCAGTCCAACCCGGCGCGCGCCGCTCAGTCGCTGACGTCACGAAGTGCTTCGGCTGATACCACGACGTCGGGATACCCATAACTACTCCCGCGTAGATGGTTAGTGCGTATAGGCTCGTAGCCAACTCAGATCAAATACCAAGATCTCGTTAAGCGTGTTAAATATCCGTGAACGCCGAACAGGGCCAGGCCCACCTGTCTCCTAGGTGGTCTCAACCTGCCCTGCCGCTCCGCCACAAAGTAACAGTCGGGGGCCATCGGGAACCCAGGCCCACCTCTACCGGGATGGAGCCACCTGCCCCTTCAGCCCCCATCTCCGAACAGTATCACAGGTAATGTAACTGTGTAAAGTATATCGTATATGCCCGTGATCACCTCCCGAAGTGATCACGGCCCAGTAGTATAGCATGGCAGACGGACAACAGTGTAGGGTCACTGATGGAACACTAGCATCCTATACTAAGCAATTAGGATTGCGGGTAAGGTATCAATGACTGTAGCAACAATGACAGGCTATGCATCAGAATAGGATTAACGGAAAGCAGTAACATGCTACACTACTCTAATGCAAGCAGTATAGAGGAGAATAGGCGATATCTGGTGATCAAGGGGGGGGGGCTTGCCTGGTTGCTCAGACAAGGAGGGGTCGTCGGTGACGTAGTCGACCACAGGGGCATCAGCATCGTCACGGGGTCTACCGGAGAGAAGAGGGGGGAGAAATAGTAAATACATAGCAAGCAAGTGCATAACAGGACAACAAGCAGAGCTAGACGTGTTCTAACGCGGTATGAGGTGATACCGGTGAAGGGGGGAAACATCCGGGAAAGTATCCCCGGTGTTCCGTGTTTTCAGACAGATAAACCGGAGGGAAAATGTTGCAGGTTCACTATGGTAGGGATGTGTGGCGGACGAACGGGCTGCGTATCTGGATTCGTCTCGTCGTTCTGAGCAACTTTCATGTTGAAAATAATTTAATCCGAGTTACGGATTAAAAGATATGATTTTCTAAAGATTTTAATAATTTCTGGAATTTAATTAATTATTTAACTTAATTCGAAAATGTATTTATGACATCAGCATGATGTCATGCTGACGTCGGCAGTCAACAGGGTTGACTGGTCAACCTGACCAGTGGGTCCCACTGGTCAGTGACACATGTTAATTAACCAGTTTAATTAATCTAATCAAAATTAATTAGGGGGGTGGGCCCCACTGTCATATTAATTAATTTAGCTAATTAACAGTAGTTAATTAGGTTAATTAACCTTAATTAGTTAATTTAATCGGAATTAATTAAGTTAATTAATTAATTATTTATTTTTATTTATTTATTTATCTATTATTTTTATTTACTCTCTTTTTTTTAACGTTCTGGGGCTGGGGCCCCGGCTGTCAGTGGCCCATAGGCCACTAGATCAGGCGTGCTGGTTCGGGCAGATCCGGGTGACGGGCGCCAGCCCATCGGGGCGCATTGCCCAGGCCAGCAGCAGGGTGCCGCCGGCCAAGGACGGCACCAGGCGAGGCCGCGGCCGGCGCGGGGAGTAGGCCAGGTACGGCGGTTGCCAAAGTCGGGCGCGGGTGGAGGTGGCCGTGGACGGTCGTGGCGGGGCGGCGAGCACGCATCAGGGAGACGGGGCTCGCGCAGGCGCCGGTGGGCGCACGCGAGGTGAGCGAAGGAGGGCAGGTTCCACGGCGGCTAGCGACAAACCGGCGGTGCGGGTGTACGCGAGCGAAGGGGCTGCTGGCGAGCGCCTGTGCACGGTGGCGCCCGAGCGTGGCGAGCAGGGGAGGCCCAGATGGCGCGGGGGCAGGGGGAGAGAGGAGGATCGGTGTCCTCACCGCGGGCGTAGGGTCTGGGCAGCGGTGGTCGAGGGGGGTGACGGGGAC